>NC_133649.1:151196380-151299740 GCF_009905375.1 Apium graveolens | reverse complement strand
TGATGGGAAGGCTGATGTGAAGTGGTTGCTTATATAGGCAAGAGAATGCCAGGAGACGCAAAGAAATTTAATGCTGACAGGTAGAATTAATTCTACCTCGTCTCCCCAGATTTGAAAAAAGAAAAACATTCATTGGAAAGGGAAAACATGGTTTAATGCGCACAAGAAGCAAGTAAAAGTTGACTGTTCATGTACGAGTACCACTATCCCTAAATATAGTGACTGTTAATCTTCCACTTCAACATATTCTGGTTTAAACTGAGACTGTTTTCAAATTTTATCCACAAATAAGTCAAGTAAAGAATCAGACTTTAATATCAGAACTTAGACTTATATCAGAACTTAACGGTCATCAGAACATAATTTCTTAACTTGAAAAATGAATGCCTATCTTAGTAAGTCCTCACACAAATTCTGAATTATATTCTTCAGAACTTAATCATCAGAACATGCAATCAGAACTTGTCCTCAGAATTTGTGCAATGTGACACAATGACTGTTCATCTAAAACAACATAGATCACCACAGTGATTTTCATCATTCATATGGAGTGTTTAGTGTGTGCATTAAGCTAAATATCAGACAAGGAGTAAAGTCTAATTCACTTCAGTACATCTTAGAAATAAGGCATAACTAAAATTTTACTAAAAACCTGTCATTATTCTGAAACCTTCTATTGAATGAATTCATACCTGAGTCCACCTCAACTATTTTGTGCCAATTTTATGCATCTTTTTAAATTCCAGTTTACAGTGGCTTCTCAGTGTAAGTGAGTCACGACTGCTTATCAAAATTTATGCTATTATCAGAGTATTTCTCCAGTAATCATAGAGTGTGAAAAGTCACCAAGAAAATATTTTGCTTTTCTGATGCATATTTACTTAATACCAGCAATGCAATTGGGTCGTTCCTTTCACATTTGTACTCTAGATCTCAAATGAGTACCTGAATTTTAATCCTTGATTCTTTTGCTTTTTCTTTTGATAAGTGAGGTTTATCAGCACTTAGTACATTCAACAGATTTACTAGCATCAGAACTTAACAGATGAGAATCAATATTCTAGTTTGTGACTTAGGAATAAGATAGACAAATTAAACTCAACTAAGCTCAATTATCAGAATTTGCTTGTGTCAATAGATTTCCACAGAAATAATTACTTTTTACATGGGATCCCTTGTTTATTGAAGACTACTAGGTCAACATCTAGCACAATTATCCTCATAGGATTGAATAGTTACACAAACAGACATATCATTTTTAGAGTTTAGAAACATATATCAGACAACAGTCAGTACTTAAGCACATTTTTCAATGAAGCAGAAAATACACAAGGAGAGTAAATTCTGTAAATACTGATCATAAAGTCTGATGCATCAGAACAAAACTAAGCAGATTTAGAGAAAGAACCTGAAACCATTCCAAGTTCATTTACCAATCTTGTAAAAGTAGCTTCACACAAAGGTTTTGTGAAGATATCTGCTAGTTGTTGATCTGTTGGAACAAAGCGCAATTCCACTGTACCTTCATCCACATGTTCCCTGATGAAGTGGTACCTGATGCTGATGTGCTTTGTCATAGAGTGTTGACCTGGATTACCTGTCATAGCAATAGCACTTTGATTATCACAGTAAATAGGGATTTTGAAATATGTTAACCCATAGTCCAGTAACTGATTCTTCATCCAAAGAATCTGTGCACAACAGCTTCCTGCAGCAATATACTCTGCTTCTGCAGTTGATGTGGAAATTGACTTTTGTTTCTTGCTAAACCAAGAAACCAATATGCATCCAAGAAATTGGCAGCTTCCACTTGTGCTTTTCCTGTCAATTTTGCAACCTGCAAAATCTGCATCTGAGTAACCTATTAGTTTAAAATCTGATTATCTGGGATACCACAATCCCAGATCAGCTGTTCCTTTAAGATACTTGAAAATTCTTTTCACAGCTGTTAAGTGAGGTTCTCTTGGATCTACTTGAAATCTTGCACAAAGACAGGTAGCATACATGATATCAGGTCTACTAGTAGTTAGATAGAGTAGAGAGCCGATCATACCTCTGTAATCAGTAATATCTACTGATTTACCAGTATCCTTATCCAGTTTTGTTGCGGTAGCCATGGGAGTGGATGCACTTGAACAATCTTGCATTCCAAATTTCTTCAGCAAGTTTCTGGTGTAGTTAGTTTGACAAATAAAAGTGCCTTCTTCATTCTGCTTGACTTGAAGGCCCAGAAAATAGCTAAGTTCCCCCATCATACTCATATGATACCTTGACTGCATCAGTTTGGCAAACTTCTTGCAAAGTCTGTCATTTGTAGATCCAAAAATGATATCATCAACATAAATCTGGACCAGAAGTAAGTCCTTTCCATGGTTGAGGTAGAACAGTGTTTTAACTATAGTTCCTCTGTTAAATCCACTTTCCAGAAGAAACTGAGCTAAAGTCTCATACCATGCTCTAGGAGCTTGCTTAAGTCCATAAAGTGCTTTATCAAGCCTGTAGACATAATCTGGATGTTTGGAATCTACAAAGCCTGGAGGTTGTTCAACATATACATCCTCCTCCAATTCTCCATTGAGAAAAGCACTTTTCACATCCATTTGAAAGACATTAAACTTTTTGTGAGCAGCATAAGCCAAAAATATCCTTATGGCTTCTAACCTAGCAACTGGTGCAAATGTTTCATCACAATCAATTCCCTCCTGTTGAGAATATCCTTTTGCAACCAGCCTTGCCTTATTCCTTGTAATTATGCCATCACTGTCAGTTTTGTTTCTGAATACCCACTTTGTACCAACAACAGATCTATTCTTTGGTCTTGGCACTAAGGTCCAAACTTTGTTTCTTTCAAATTCATTTAACTCTTCCTGCATTGCTTGCACCCAATCAGCATCTTGAAGAGCTTCTTCCACTTTCTTTGGCTCAGTCTGAGAAAGAAAAGAATTGTAAAGACATTCGTTTGAAGTACATGTTCTAGTTCTGACACCTACATCAGGATTTCCAATTATCAAATTAAGTGTATGTGATTTAGTCTACTTCCTTGCAGATGGAAGGTTTTCTCTAGAACTGGATGCTCCCCCATGATCCATGCTGTCTTCAACTTCATTTTCTGATGCTCCCCCTGAAACTATGCTCTCTGAGTTGAATTCTTCAGAATTTAGATTTTCGGAACTATCAGAACTTGTCTTATCAGAACTTGACGAATCAGAACTTGAAGAGCCAGATGTATGTTCTGATATTTCTTGAGATGTGGTAAGATCTTGAGTATGCTCCCCCTGCATAGGTGCATCTTTCTTTGACGTAGTCACCACAGTTTCAATAACATCAGAGTTTAATCCATCAGAGTTGGCATTATCAGGACTTAGATTGTCAGGATGTTCAGTATCAGAATTTGAGTCTTCATTTTCAAATCTCAGCTGATCATGATCAATAAAATCTTCAAGTCCAGTAATCTTCTTGTCATCAAAGGAGACATTGATAGATTCCATGACCACTCTTGTTCTCAAATTATAGACTCTGAAGGCTTTTGTGGGAATTGGATATCCAACAAAAATTCCTTCATCAGCTTTTAGATCAAATTTGGATAGCTGTTCAGGATGAGTCTTAAGAACAAAATACTTGCATCCAAATACATGAAAGTACTTCAGATTTGGCTTCTTTTTCTTCACCATCTCATATGGTGTTTTTCCTTGCTTGTTAATGAGTGTTGTATTTTGAGTAAAACAAGCAGTCTGCACAACTTCAGCCTAGAAATAGGTTGGAAGCTTTGCTTCTTCAAGCATTGTACATGTAGCTTCAATGAGAGTTCTATTCTTCCTTTCAACAACTCCATTTTGCTGTGGAGTTCCAGGAGCAGAAAATTCCTGCTTAATTCCATGGTTTTTGCAGAACTCTTTCATTATCAAATTCTTGAACTCAGTGCCATTATCACTCCTTATGGTTTTCACAGAATCTTTGACCAATTTATCCAGATGTTTGACATGATCAATCAAGATCGATGCAGTTTCACTTTTTGTGTGCAAGAAATACACCCATGTGTATCTGGTGAACTCATCCACTATGACTAACGCATATTTCTTCTTTGCAATAGACATGACATTCACTGGACCAAATAGATCAACATGTAGTAGATGATAATGCTCAAGAATTGATGATTCAGTCTTGCTCTTGTATAAAGATTTTCTTTATTTGGCCTTCTGACAAGAATTACAAAGGCCATCAGGAGCAAATACTGACTTTGGCAGTCCTCTCACAAGATCTTTTTTGACTAGTTCATTTATATTGTTGAAATTTAAATGAGAGAGTTTCTTGTGCCAATTCCAGCTTTCTTTAATTGATGCTCTACTCATCAGACAGATTGCAGAACCATCAGTACTTGTTGAAAGCTTAGCTTCATAAATGTTACCACATCTATATCCTTTCAGAACAACTTTGCCATTACATTTACTCACAACTTCACAGTGTTCTTCAAAGAAATCAACATGATAACCTCTGTCACAGATTTGACTTATACTCAGCAGATTGTGTTTAAGTCCTGAGACCAGAGCTACTTCATTAATGATGACATTCCCAAGATTGATAGTGCCATATCCCAATGTTTTTCCAATGTTGTCATCTCCATAAGAAACACTTGGGCCAGCTTTCTCCACAAAGTCTGATAGCAGGGCTTTATTTCCAGTCATATGTCCTGAACATCCACTGTCCAGGACTAGGATATTTTTCCTGTTGCCCTGCAATCACAAAGACCACTAATGATTAGTTTTAAGGACCCAGACTTGCTAGGATCCTTTGGCCTTATCCAGTTTGTTAACATTTGCAGCGGATTTAGCATCAGAGTTTATGTTAACATTTTTCTTATCAGAATTTACACTATCAGACTTTGAATCAGAATTTACACTAGAAGAAACAATGGAAACTTTCTTTAAAGAAGGTTTTATTTGATAATAATCATAGTACAAACTATGATATTCCTTACAAGTATAAATGGAATGCCATAAACTACCACAATGAAAACAAGGATATTGTGGCTTATATCTAACAGACTGACTCTTAACCCCTGACTTTGAAGGTAAGGAGTTTATGTTCTTATTCTTCCTGTAAAAAGAAGCCAGATGGTTAGAACTTCCACAGTTATGACACGTTTTCCTAGGAGCATCAGGAACAGGCTTATAATCATTGCTTTTATTTACACCTTCCTTTCCATTCCTATTTTTCCTAGGTGATTTTACCTTGTTTGCATTCTTAACATCTTTCAGCTTATGCTTAAGCTGATTCTTTGTCATTAAGCCTATGTTTACTTCAGCTGTCTTTTCCTGTTTTAGTTTGTCAGAAGTTAATCACTCTTTAACTTCTGATTGCTCATTATCAGACTTTACAGTTACAAACTTAACAGGTTTTAACTTTGGTTTTTGCTTAACAACAACAGGCTTAATTTCTACAGTTCCTTTATCATTCTTATCCTCTCTATAACCTAAGCCTTCTTTCCAATTTTCACTACTTAGCAAATTTTGAGTTGTTCTTCCAGAGTTAGTCCAAGTCCTGATAATCTCTCTTTCCTTTTCTAACTCAGTTTTTAGAGATTCATTCATTTTTAGCACTTCATCCCTAACATAAAAAGCATCATCTCTATCCTTCTGAGTTTGATGGAACATAACTAACTCTTTTTCTAAGAAATCATTTCTTTTCTTAAAAGCAAGATTTTCAGAAGTTAATCTTTCACATGTTAAAGTTTGATCTCTATAACTAACAAACATGGTTTTAAGATATCTTCTCAACTTATTAATATCATCAGTATGAAAAGCATAAGTAGTCTGAGGTACCTTTGTTTCAGCAGCTTCGGAACTGCTCTCAGCACTTTCTTTATCAGCATTTGCCATCAAAGCATAGTTCTCCTCACTTTCAGAGTCTGAGGTGTCTGTCCAGCTTTTCTTCTTTGTGACAAGAGCCTTGCCTTTGTCGCCCTTCACTTTCTTGCAATCAGGAGATATGTGGCCTTTCTTACCACAGTTATAGCATTTGACATTGGTATAATCTCCTCTATTAGACTTTCCTCCTCTGCCCTCAGATCTTCTGAAATTCTTCTTATCAGAACTTGTGCCTTTCCTGGAAAACTTCTTTCCCTTCCTGAACTTCCTGTATGCAATCTTTGTGATCCCTTTCACCATAAGAGCACACAGCTTCATCATCTCCTCATCAGCATCAGTCTCAGGCAAGCTTTCAGAATCTGAGTCATCATCACTTTCAGAACTTGATGACTCAGTATCAGACTTTGTGAAAAGACCTTTACCCTTGTCTTTCCTTGAGGTAGCTGCCTTGGGGGATTCTTCTTCAGCCTTAAGAGCAACTGTCCTTGACTTTCCTCCTTTCCTCTTGCTTCTTTGTTCCATCTCAAGTTCATGAGTCTTGAGCATTCCATAAATTTCATCAAGAGTTGTTTCATCAAGATTGTAGTTGTCTCTTATTGTTGTTGCCTTCAAATCCCAGCATTCAGGAAGAGCTAACAGGAATTTAAGGTTTGAATCTTCAAGATCATACTCCTTATCAACCAATGACAAATCATTCAAGAGTTTGACAAATCTATCATATAAATCATTCAATGACTCATTTGCCTTTGAGTCAAAGTGTTCATACTCTTGAGTGAGTATTATCTTCCTGTTCTTCTTACTTGTATCAGTTCCCTGACACCTTGTTTCTAGAGCATCCCATATCTCCTTAGCAGTCTTGAAGTTAATTACCCTGTTTGACATTACATTATCAATGGCACTATGCAGTAAGTGTCGTACCTTAGCATCCTTAGCAATTGATGCGATATCTTCAGCAGTATAATCACTCTTCTCCTTTGGTACGGTCTTTGCTGCTTCACCTGCAACTGCAACTGCGAGCTTGGTTGGTTTGTGAGGCCCTTCCTTGATTCTATCAAGATATTCTGGATCTGTTGCTTCCAGGAACATGGTCATCCTCACCTTCCATATGGGATATTCAGATGGTCTCAGTATGGGAACTCTGATGGTCTCATACCGACTTTGAATTTGTGTCTTTGGTGGTTCTTTAGTTTTGGTAGGCTTAGTTGGAGTTTCTGTGTCAGACATGATTGTGTTTGGATCTTAAAATGTATGTGCGTTAACAGATCGGCTCTGATACCACTTGTTAGGTCACACACACTGTAGAGGGGGTGAATATAGTGTAAAGTACAATCAAATCGAACTTTAATATCTCAAGTAACAGAAAACAAACATTATTGAAATAATAAACTCTGTTACAGTATGGAACTGTTACCTCTCAGTAATGAACAAATATCACGAGAGCTGCTAGGGTTATATTGAATAATCTTCTCGAATATGATAACACTTCTAGTGTAATCCCTATGTCTGTGTTTATATACTACACAGTTACAAGATAATCACTAATTGATATGGAATATAATTATGCTTCCTAAAATATATCAATCACATATCTTTTCTTCCAAGTATTCTATTCTTCATAGAATTCCTTCTTCATGCATATCTCATAGAATTCCTTCTTCATGCATATCTCTTCTTATGTTTATCTCGATCTTCTTTCCTTTAATCAGCTACTGTCCTTATCTGAACATCCTTCAGCACTTAAGTTCTGATATCCATCTTCTGATGATTATCTCCTGATAATATAAGTACTGATATCCTTAAGTCCTGACTTCCAGTAAGTACTGATTTACCCTGTTTAAGTAAGATCTGAAAACTAAACATAAATCATATTAACCATGACATTATCAAATATATCTAACATCCCATTTACTAGAAGTAGTCTTCTTGGGCTTTGAGCTTTGAGCATGCTCCACCATGTTTTCCTTCTCTGTGGGAACATTAACTCTCTTCTCGGACCCTCTGCTGTCTTCTTCAATACGAAATCTAACAATAAGATCCTCCATAGACATCTCCTTTTGCTTGTGTTTAAGATAGTTCTTGAAATCTTTCCATCCAGGTGGAAGCTTTTCAATAACAGTAGAGACTTGGAAAGACTCACTTATGACCATTCCCTCAGCATGAATGTCATGAATGATTAACTGCAGTTCCTGCACCTAACTGACCACAGTCTTAGAGTCTTCCATCTTATAATCAAGAAAGCGGCCAACAATCCACTTATTTGCCCCAGCGTCCTCGGTTTTATGCTTATGGTCAATTGACTCCCATAAGGCCTTAGCTGTTGGCTTCGTGCTGTACACGTTATACAACGAGTCAGACAAACAGTTTAGCACATAGTTCCGACAGATGTAGTCGGAGTGCTTCCAAGCATCAGCATCATACACAGTCTGCACGTTACTCTCAGCAGTGAGCAACGGTGGTTCTTCCTTAAGGAAGCGATCCATATGCAACGTGGTCAGATAAAAGTGTATCTTTTGTTGCCAACGTTTGAAGTTCGTTCCATTGAATTCTCAGGTTTTTCAGGTGTGTAGCAGGCACAATTGGCATAACAGGTGCAGCAGGCACCACATGTGGGACATATGGTACGTGTGTCTGTATTACAGGTATATGCACACTAGTAAGCACCGTAGGTATAATCGGAGGAGTGAATCCTGCCGATATC
Source organism: Apium graveolens (assembly GCF_009905375.1). Classification (NCBI taxonomy): domain Eukaryota; kingdom Viridiplantae; phylum Streptophyta; class Magnoliopsida; order Apiales; family Apiaceae; genus Apium; species Apium graveolens. Next base: position 151,291,178 of record NC_133649.1, on the reverse strand, counting down.
TGTCCAAGAGGAACACTAAATTGTCCAATGACAGTGTGTCCCACAGGCACATGTCTCGAAGGCACATATCCAACAGGTGTTTGACCCCCATCAGATCCTACGATTTGTGCGTTAGGGTTAATCGCCTGCTGGTGAACCCCATCAGATCCAGCGATCCGTGCGTTGGGATCAGATGTCACGTTTGCAGCGTGAATCACAGTTTGGTTCTCCATCGATCTGTTACTCAACAAAACAAGCAGATACAGATGTATCAGTCACAGATGTATAAAAAAATAGCTTTAAGATTGTGAATACAATCTGCGATTAATACACATAAATCAAACAAGTGTGTGCGTGAGTAAACGAAATCAAACAGAGAAAGAAAGGATATAAACAGAAGAGAGATCCTCGAGTCCAGTTGAAACTGTCTCTTTAAAGCTATTTCGCATCTCACCGTATGTGCGAGTCGATAGCCTCCCAGGATAAAACGAGGTGGCGGCGGCGTTACGGATAACGAGCACCTTCAGCGAGCTTGAACGGGCATGAAACTATCACCGACAGAGAGAGAAAGATAGGGTTTATGTTTAGGAGTAGGACATCTGTATATATTGAGTGTGTTATTCCTAAACCCTATAACGAAAATATATAGGTTTAGAGAAACGTGTGCACTACTTCTCTTATTTAATTAAACGTGTTAATTAAATTTAATTCGAGAGTCAATTATCATCCGTAATTGAATCGAATTATAACTGTCAAATCAATTCATATTCGTTATAAAAATAAATACCGAATAATGAATATTTATTTAAGAGCCCAAGCCCCGTGGAAATTAAATTAGCAAAACTAGTATGTGATTATTCGGGCCAATTTTCTGCTATATTCGTGTCCGCACGCCGCACACGCGGGCAAGGCCGGAGGCTTCGCAAGCCTCGGATTACCCCTCGAAATCCCACAATTCGCATCCCCCTTGTGCGCGCACGTAGGAGATGGAGCAACACCTTATTAACACTTTTAAACACTACTAAAGTGTTGTGCTATATAAAATAATGGAAAACCCTTTTCCATTTCAATGTTGGATACAAGTTTTCCTTTCAAAATTTCCACTTTCAAGGGACCAACTTTGGATAATCACATCTCATTCATCCCTTAACCATTTTGAGTGTTTCAAAGTGCCTCGAAAAACTCTCACGGAGGAGAATATACTCCAAACGTCACATACTCAATAACGGCTCAAAATGACTTGACAATGTGGGGCTCAATACCCACATTTTCCAACAAAAATTATATATAAACCGTCAAGCTCCAGAAGAAACCAAAGACTTGCAACGTTGGTAATGACAGTATATGAAAAGTGTTGTTGTTGTTTGATGACATTATAAGTAGATTGGGTCAAGCTGTTTTCGAGTAGTGAAATAACAAACCAGGAGAAACTGTGCTACTGTAAGAGGAGGAAAGGGAGTGAAGTCTGGTACTAGTATTGGAAGAATTGGAGGGCGGCAAGGAGAATTAATAGGACTGCTGCTAAAGAGAGGTGATTACAAGTCTTTGGTACGTGGGAAAATATCATGAGGAGGGCCTTATCACATAGTACTATAGTGGAGGAGGTTGTTGATTATATTACATCATTTTGGTGTTGATCCCTCCGACTCTTGTTAAAATATGTTTAAGATTTTGTTATCACTGGAAAGAAAACGTATGAATATGGTGACAAATCAGTAGTATATTTCTTTTATTAATGTTAGTTTTTATAAATAAAAACGTTGAATATGTTATAAAAAGTTTAAGTAGGAAAGTTAAAAATTAATTTAAGATTTGCATGTCCAATTTTTCAGTAGAAGAATAAACACGTACGAGATATATATTTGATCCTTATGATATGAGCCCATATGCTAAATGCATTCAAAACAAAAAAAAAGTATATATACCAAACAACCTCAACTTATTAACCAAAATACATATTGTTCAAAGAGGTAGGCCCTCTTGATCATGAGTTAGTTTCATGTACTTTTACGAGTGCTTATTAGTTTTAAGTGTACCAGCATAAATCCGTACATTGGACCGGTTCTTATTAACATTTTAAATTTGTATTTATCCAGTTATATTATATTTTTAAAATTTTTATATAAATATATAATGATTATAAATTATAATAAAAATAATAGAATAATATATATAACACTATTATTTATATCAGTTGTATTCGTAATTTAGTATGATAAGTATACTATATTTAGTAGGAGTTTAATAATTTAGTAGTTTATTAGATATATAACACTATTTATCTATTTTTGTAATAATTAAAACCGGCTATTATAGTATAGTATATATGTATATTTCTCTTATAATATAAAAGATTTGACTGTACATGTTGATAAATCAAAAGGTACATATGCTTTTTTATGCATATGATTATGAATAATATGTTATGGAAAAAAGTTAATGTTACGCTACTTTACTTGGTTGATTCCTATATATCATTCAAAGTAAGTGGAGGTTCATATGCCTGCCTGCCTGCCTGCTTTAATTATAGTTATGCTCAGTGATTTTAAATTACAAATTCATAATGAGAATTCTAAGCCTCTAATATAATTGATATTTGTGAGAATTGTATGCAAAACCACAAAGACAAGTGAAAGGACCAATAGTTTGGTAGTTAGTTAAGCATCCTCCTGTTATTCCCGGGCTTTTAGCCAGCACTGGGAAATCTCACCATTCCTCTTATCCACCCCTCATTCCCAAGTTCCAAACTAAGTAATCTGCATACCCCCTTCTTTCTTTATTCAACCAATGACAATCACAACCCCACCCCCCCCCCCCCTTCTAATTAAGTGCAGGAGGGGTTTTTCTTTTTTTAGTTTTCCTCCTTAACAGTTGAAATCCTGTCAAACTTAACATGTATAACCGTAATTCATATAACTTGTTAAATGTAATTAGCAGATATATTTCACCACCAGAGCAAAAATTTACAAGCATTACCAGTTAACATTTAAAAATTTACTAAATATGTCAGATGATAAACGAAAGAATGGGACTAAAACCCCACCACCCGAGCGACAAATTACAGGTTTCTATTTCTAACAAGAATGTTTGATGTTCTTATTGTTTACTACTTTAACTTTACAATGAATGAAACACAGCGATACAACATCCCGTTTTTCTTTCTGTATTTAGATATTGACTTGATGAAGGACCGGTTTTCCAAGCTTCTCCTGGGGGAGGACATGTCCGGTGGTGGTAAGGGTGTCTCTTCGGCTTTGGCTTTGTCTAACGCGATTACAAATCTTGCTGGTATGCTTTGAACCACATAGAGGATAAATTATTCTGCAAAGCTAGTATCTGACAAGTGCATTATCACTTTCTTTTCTTTTCTTTTTTTGTTGTGATGTAGCTTCTGTTTTTGGAGAACAGAGAAAATTGGAACCTATGGATCCGGACAGGAAAGTAAGGTGGAAAAAAGAAGTCGACTGGCTCCTATCTGTAACAGATTACATTGTTGAATTTGTCCCTTCTCAGCAGAAATCCAAAGATGGAACCACTATGGAGGTGAAATCTATTTCTAAATTTTCTAACTTGTGGCTCAAATACTCTATTTGCACTTCAAGACCATAATTCACTATCTTCCTACCAGATAATGATTACACAACAGAGAAGAGACCTGCTTATGAACATTCCAGCACTGCGCAAGCTGGACACCATGCTTATTGTAAGAAGCTGATGGCGCTCTATGTTTATGCCAAATTGATTTTTTAATACACTAAACAAAATATTTAACATGAAATTTTGCTACATATTGATTGGATCAATTATTTGTTTGAATAGGATTGCCTAGACAACTTTAAGGGCCCCAATGAATTCAGGTATGTATCAAAAGATGCTGATGAATCTGAGAAAGGAGTGCAGAGAGACGACAAATGGTGGCTGCCTACCATTAAGGTACCTCCTGAAGGTCTATCAGAGGCATCGCGAAAATTCCTACAATATCAAAAAGATTGTGTCAACCAAGTGCTTAAAGCATCTATGGCCATCAATGCGCAAGTTCTATCTGAAATGGACATTCCAGAGAGTTATATTGAATCACTCCCAAAGGTATAAGAAAAAACGCTGTCAATCTGTTTCTTCACAAAAGATAGCTACTAAGATTCAGTACATCTTTTTTTTGTTGCTAATTTTCTGTACATCTTTCTCCTGTATATATCGCATAGAATGGTAGATCAAGCCTTGGCGATCAAATGTATAAAAGCATCACGGTAGAGTACTTTGATCCTGATCAATTCCTAATAACCGCAGACTTGTCATCGGAACACAAAGTTCTTGATCTCAAGAATAAAATTGAAGCGTCTATAGTGATTTGGAAGAGGAAAATGGTACAAAAGGATGCAAAGTCTACCTGGGGTTCAGCTGTAAGTTTGGAAAAGAGGGAGCTCTTTGAAGAGAGAGCAGAAACCATCTTACTACTTTTAAAACAGAGGTTCCCGGGGCTTCCTCAATCCTCACTGGAGATAAGTAAGATCCAATGCAATAGGGTAAGAATGGAGTTCATAAGATTCTTAACTTGTCTAATTTTGTGTTGGCCTGTGTCATCATCAATACATCAAGAAAGCCTAATCTTGTAATGTTCTTGTTTAGGACGTGGGCTTCGCTATTCTGGAGAGCTATTCGAGGGTATTAGAAAGCTTGGCAAACACTGTGTTTTCCCGAATAGAAGATGTCCTATACGCTGATTCCATGACTCAAAATCCATCACTTGCAATATCTAAAATGAAACCAGTAAAAGATTCATCACCAGGCCCAAGAATCTCAAGTGCCGAGGACGAGTTGGAGACAGTTGGAACACCCAGTTCAATGACACTATCCGATTTTATGGGATGGAATTATGAGGGGGCAGACGCAGAAATGAAAAAGATGAACTCAGTTGGTAATGTAGAGAAGGATAATGAAGTAAAGATTACGAGCAAGCCTGCTAACGTTGTGACCAGAAAAAAGTTCTCCTATCTTGATAAACTTGAATGGAGTGGCTTAAGGAGTCCAACATCTCGTCATTAGTACTTGAGAAGAAACAAAACCAAAACAAGAAGAGTTAATTGCACTTTGCAACCCCATCTTTTAATTAAAATCAAAATATTATATCTACTTTGTAAAATACAGTTTGCAACCCTTAACTTTCAATATTAACTTCAACATGCATCCCTTCCGGTTAATAAATTGAAATTGAGATGTTAATATTAATAATTTAAATTTTAAATCAATAAAAATATTTATTTTAATGCATATTTTACATGAAAAAAAATTATACCCCACCTGTTTTTTACTTTTGGTGACAGAAAATCGGCACGAATTTTAAAATTTCCGTAAAGTATGCACAATTAGATAATTTTAATTATTTTTTCTTTTAAATAAAAATATAATGTTTAAATATTTTTATAGAAAAAAAATTTAAAAATAAATTATAGAATATATTTTATAGTAACCTTAATGTGTGCCAAGCACGGGGAAAAAGTAAGTAAAAAATTAGGAAGAAGCTATTTTCCATTAGTAATGCTCTAAATTAATCATAATGCTAAATATTTAAAATATATTTATCAAGCAAAATATATATTTTTAAATATAATCATTAAGTTTTTAATATATTTATATTTTAAAATTTTAAAAATTATATTGAATAAAATATAAAATAATTGATATTAATATTAATTTGAAATTCTAACTTTTAGTTTAATTTAAAAAAATAAAATTATAATTTAAATATTTTGTTAAATTTCAATTTTACTCTTCAAAATATAATTTTTTCTAACAAAATGGTTAAAAGGATGCATATTGTATTTGATGTCGAAAGTTAGGGTTTGCAAACTGTATTTTTGAACGTAATTATATAGTTTTGTTATTGAATGAAAGGTAGGGGTTGCAAAACGCAATTAACTCAAACAAGAATGACGTGATGCAAGGGACAAGTTTAAATAGGGCATAACTATTTATAAAACAAAAGGGGGCCGGTCTACAACAAACGTTTGTTGTAGACCGGTATACAACAAACAGTTTCTCCACCGTTGGATGGTGGATCTAACGGTTGATAATTAAAACAGCAGCAAAGGGACCGCGGAAATTTTCAGCGGTCCGTGGTAATTACCAAAATACCCCTCCGCACGGACCGCGGAAATTTTCAGCGCTTGGTAGCGTTTTTTGTTTACCTAGTTCTTGACAAACACAGTCTCTCTCAAACCTATATACATAAACACACAGCCGCAGCCTGCAAACACAAACACAAACACACAGCCAGCAGACCCACCACAAGCAACAATCACAGCAACCCAACCTTAAATCATTCTCCTTTTCCGTTATTAAGGTATATAATCGATTCTTTTATGTTCTTTACAGTTTTATTGATATAAACTTATATTTTTCTTTTGTTGTAAATCTTATTTTGTGTATGTAATTCAAAATTTTAGGGTTAAATAATGTATGAATTAACATATGAATCGTACTATGATTAAATTCAAATTTTTAGTATTTCTAGGGTTCATAATTTGGACATGATTTAATTCGATTTTTAGGATAAATTAGTGTTAATTTAGAATTAATTTAGTGTATTAAATTCGAATTTTTAATGGTAATTCGAATTTACAATTTCCATTCGAAATTTTAATAATCCAATTTATTATTTTAATTCGAATTTACAATTTTAATTCGAAATTTTAATATCCTTGTGGAATTAAAATTAGTGTTAATTTAGAATTAATTTAGTGTATTAAATTCGAATTTTTAATTTTAATTCGAATATTAGTGTTAATTCGAATATTTTGGAATAAATTTAGGATATTTTGGAATTAATTTGGAATAAATTTAGGATAAATTCATGACAATTTATGAATAAATTTAGAATTATTCGTGATATTTTAGTGCTAAATAGTAAAATCCATTTTTTAGGATAATATTTAGGATAATGCGAATTATTAAACCTTATTTTATTTATAAATCGAATTTTAGTGTTACAATACAATTTTAGTGATAATTCGAATATGTAGGATTAATTTTAGGATTATTCGTGATAATTTTAGTGCTAAATAGTAAATTCGAAATTTTAGGATAATTTGTAGGATGAATCGAATTATTAACCCACCCTTAATTTATTTATACTTCGAATTTTAATTTAATTTATATATAATTCGAATTTGTAAAGATAAATTTAGTGTTAAATTCGAGTTATGTTAGTGTAAAAGTATGGATGCAATTAACATATAATTTTGTTGCAAATAATGGGTAGTTATTTCGAATGTATTGTGAACTTGGTGTTTATATATGTGGTGATTGTTTTTATTGTGTACGTTGTGGTGTTTTTATTGTGGTGATTGATGAATTTTGTTGGCAATATTTTCAGGTATGGATAATTTTGATGATTTCGGGAATATGTTGCCGGGTCCTAACGCGCATAATATTATTTGGGATAATCAGTATCACGTCAGTGAGGATGTTTGGGATGGTGCAGGGAGAGATGAGTTGCAGAGCTATTCGGGGAACAAGTCATTGCACTTGTGGAAGTTAAGGAGACCACAACGGGAATTGCTACACATGCTTGGGTTTGGGATTTTTGCAGACCCTGCTGTTGTCTTGGCTACTGACACTCGGTTGATATTTGCTTTGGTGGAGCGTTGGAGACCTGAGACCAACACTTTCTTCACGAGGCAGGGGGAGATGACTGTTACATTGGAGGATGTAGGGTTTATTTTAGGGGTGCCAGTTCAGGGGGATGCGCTGACTTGTGGGGTGATAGAGAACAAGGCAGCCTATTTTGCTAATAATTGGTTTGAGCCTTTGACCGAGGAGGAGGTGAAGGAGGCTTTGTATCGGAATAACATCAAGCTGGGGTGGTTGTTTGAGAGATATGGTGCACAGAAGCCTGAGAAGAACAATATGAGGGCCACAGTTGTACATACCAAGGCGTATCTACTATTCATTATGGGTTGTATCCTCTTCCCCAGCATCAACCGCTCTTTTGTTCATGTTCGGTATATGCACCCATTGATTAATATGCGGGAGATTCCTTATTATGCTTGGGGTGCAGCTGTGTTAGCTCATATATACCGGGGTTTGGAGATTGCTACAAGGAAGGGCAGCAAGAGCATTGCTTGTTGTGTTTGGGTGTTACAGGTTTGGTCTTACGAGAGATTTCCTCGTATTGGCGTGCCTTTACAATCTCCAAGTCAGGAGGATTATCTGGTTGCTGAGGGATGGGCCTATGCTAGTGATACTCATGTCGGGGTTTCGAAGAACCGCAGGATGTCAGGCCCTCACCACAGCTTACCGTTCTATAGGGGTGAGTTTGATGGTGTTGCTGGTGATGAGGTGGTCTGGAGGCCGTATGCTAGGTTCGAGGATGTTATGGACAACGAGATGATACAGGCACACTTAGCTGGGTGCGGTCGAGTTCCCCTTGTATGTTACGACGTGGTCGAGTGGAAGCATCCGGACAAGGTGTCGAGACAGTTCGGTTCTAGTCCCCAGATTCCACGGGCACCGGTGAACATGGTTGGTTAAAGGGGGGCTAAGGATGCCACGTTTGCAGGGGAGGATTGGCTGGTGTGGTGGTTTATTGATATTGGAAAATGGGCCAGGTTCTGTTCAGATTTGGATGGCCTTGTTGATGACTCGGTAGACATAGCTTTGGAGGCTGATAAAGAAGAATGCTATATATTCAGATTGGGGATGGGGCTTTGGGATGTCGCCGAGGAATCCCGGTGGTCTTAGTGTTCAGGACTATCACGTCCATGCATTAGCGATGCAGAGTCTGGCTCCAGGAACATGGGTTGATGACAGGATCATATACACTTATATGGTATTGTTCGTTGTCTAATATATTTTAGTTTTTGCATTTATTTTACTTGTTGCATTAATTTTACTTGTTGCATTTATTTTACTTGTTGCATTCATATATACTTTCAGGGATTGCTAAGGACTCGGGAGGAGGAAATTCACACTGGAGGTATATGGGAGAGGAAACCCGTCTATTATTTCATGGATCCCTACTTCATGGTTCTTGGGAAAGGACATGTGAAGAAAATCAGAAAAGCATCGAGGGTCGGTGGAGATACATTGCAGAGGGCATGGAATAAAGCATTACGTAGCTTTACCAGGTTTTCCAGTGCTACTGTTGGTCCTTCTGTTCTCGAGGCGGACTATATATTCATCCCATGTTGTGTCGGAGATGTGCATTGGGTTTTGTTCATGTTCGGTACTAGACGATTTGAAGGTCTTATCATAGATTCAATGAATGACGAGCCGGATTATCGTGAGGATATACGAGTGGTGGTATGTTCCTCTACTATTACTGTCTTCTATATAGTCCTTACCAATTTTATAATTTATTCATTCTCGGATCATAATTTCATTGCAGTCATGGTTGTTGCCGAGGCTATTGCATATGGTACACCCAGTCGAGGGGCGTGACCCTACTTCAGCCGAGGTCCTAACTCTACCGTCCAGGCCAAAGCAACGAAACTCTAATGATTGTGGTGTTTATGTGATGAAGTACATGGACTACTTCACACAAGGATATGACTTAGCTGAGGTACCAAATTGGTCGCAGGAAGAGGTGGATACCTTTAGGTATCGGATAGCCAGGGAGCTTCAGTTAGGGAAGGCAAGGGGGATTCCCGGGATTCGTATGCGTAGGTGTCACGAGGCTTCATAGTTGAATTTCATAGTGTTTTAGTTTGTCGGATTATGTAGTTGGATTGCATTTCATTTTAGGTTGTCAGATTATGTAGTTGGATTTCATTTGATTTTAGGTTGTTGAATTATGTAGTTAGATTTCTTTTTATGTTGTCGGGTTTTATTTGGTTTGTTTTGTTTGACGTTGTTTAATTTTGTTGGATTTTTGTTATTTTTGAGCATTTTGGGTTGTTGTGGATTTTGGTGGATTTTGGTGGATTTTTGCGTTGTAGGTGTTGGGATTTTGGTGGAATTTGGTTGTGAATTTGGTTGTGAATTTTCTGGCTGCTCTGTTTTCAATCTGCAAAAAAACAATTTAATGGCCCCAACCGCGGAAATTTTCCGCGGTCCGTCAGTTTGGTTTTTTGCCCCTGAAAACAGAGCAAAAGACAGGGGAAACAGAGTATGCAAAATAATCTTCTGTTGAAATTGCTTAATTTTTGGAAGTTAGTCCTAAACTAACTTCCACTAATCCAAACCACTCTCAAAAGTCTTAAAATATGGTAATGAGTGATTTTCAAATTTTTTTTTTCATTTTTTACGTTAAATTGAAAATTCCTTAAAAAAGTCAACGAAAGTCAACGCTTGTCCAAATATTGAAAAAAACTTTTCAATACATTTCATAACAATGTGTAATGTATAGTTCGACTTGTAAATTTTACTTTTCAATCTCAAATTTTTAGGTACACTTTCAATCTCAAATTTCATACTTTAATTCATAGAAAATTTATATAAATTTATATAAAATTCAATGAAAATACATAGAATCGAATGAAAATTACACGATCAATACAATCCACTAAATTTTATGAAATATATTGGTCCTAACCAAAAATACCTAGTATATTAGAAAGACCACCGAATAATCGGTGTTGAGCAACTCCTTGCGTAGTATCCACGAAGCATGCAATATGGTAGAGAACAAGTACACAACCATCACGGATATGGCCTTCCGTAAGTTTCCAAGGGTAAGGGTTGGAGTCGTTCCAAATGGTAACGGGAATCGTATTCGATCCATCGTAGAGACGAAATCTTGCAAAACATGTCCCGCATTCCCTCTCCGTCCCTCCTGTTAGGTGTGAAACCCAACCCTTCACATATTCGATGCGTATTTGGTCCATATTACAACCCTCACGAGGCCTCAAGTTTACAATATCGGCAATCCGATCACATTTAACAAGCTTACCGCCATTCCATCTGGATTTTTTCCATTTTCCATCGGGCGTGTTGTTGCCCAAATTCAAGATCGGAAGGAAGTACGGATCCGGATGACAGTTCACCAATCTCCACGATTCAGTACCCTCCATCCAATTGCATGCCTCGATCCAATTTTTGGCCCTATAAGCCTCCTCATCGGGTGGGTACAAGTCTGTTTCCTCTTCCTCCACATGGGGCGGCTCGTCATTGTCCACAAGGGGCATCAACTCGGCACATGCATCTTCCATCTCACTAAAGGTTGGCGAGACCACATCTTCCTCGTCATTGTCCTCATACCACGAGTCTCTTGGTAGGGAGTCCGAGAATGTGTTGCTGTTAGGGCGAAAACACGCGCTAATATTCACGCAAGTATACGCGTTCGCAAGTAATATAGAATATTTTCTAGTTCGTTCCCTCAGAGACTCAGACTAAATTATTGTCTAATTAAACTCACTCACCAATGTATGATTACTTCTCAATGTTAAGATAATAACACTTAAAATTGTTGATTAAATATTAACTATAATTAACTACTTAATTAACCACTTAACTAACACTTCAATTTATCAATAATAAAACACTCATGAGATCACAACTTTATTATTACTTCCTTCTATAGCCATTGTTATTACCTTTAGCATGTGACAGTGATGATATTAATCGAATAACACGAAACTGATAAAAGCCAACTTTCATTGTACTAATACCATTCTACCAAGCATCCACAATTAAGATAGAAGTCGAATAGTCATCAATTATGTTGAGTTCCTATATGTCTACAGAAATTGACAACACAACGATTTAAGCACAAGTTATTCCTTTTTGATTATATAGGGAAAATAAAACTGTTAGAGTTACCCACTAATCATGCACAACGTACATGAACCTATGCTAGCATGGCAAGTTCTAAACCTCAAGATCCACCGTCGCTTCACAAGAGATTAACACCCTATCTTATATGTTCGCGACGCACATAAGACGAATACGCACAACCAATACTAGATATCAAGCAATCATCACACACTAAAGTATTAAACAATTAACTAAAGAATTCCATAATAAATCCGTTGCAACCCCATGATCACGATTAGCCCATAATAGAACTTATCGCCATCATGGGTTCATATGAAATCATGATAAACAAACACAAGAAAATAATAACTAAACTAATTATATTAAAACAGAGTACGTCACAAGATTAAATAAGTCAAAGCAAGAAAACTAGCATCCAACGTTACAACGAAACAAGAATCACAAGAAAATATGCTTCCTCTTCGTTGCGGTGTGCTAAATCGGTCTTCTTCCTTATCTCCTTCGCTTCTTGCGTAAAACACAATCTTCTTCTTCTTCTTTTCTTGTGAAAACGTCTCAAATCTACTTATATAATAGTCCCATAAAACTTAGATTACATAGAAGTTGGAAGCCAAACAGAAGTAGAAGTCTAAAATAATTCAGGAAAATTCCCGACCCTGCGCGGCCGCTCAACATAGCTGCGCGGGCGCGCAGGTTGCTGCGCGGCCGCTCAGCATAGCTGCGCGGGCGCGCAGGCCTCCACTGGAAAAAATCCAAGTTTGCTCCGTTTCTTCGCCGTAATCTTCCCGTTCCTTTCCTCTCGCAATGGTGAACACATGCCAAGGCTTATTCTTGATGATTCCTCCCCCGAAATGCAACTAAAACCCTGAAATGCATAAACACTAGAAAAACGCATCAAATACACAAAATACTTGATTTCAAGACACCAATTTAAGCCATTTTAAGACGTTCTAAGTGGTATAAAATGCCACTTATCACACCCCCAAACTTAAATCGATGCTTTCCCTCAAGCGTCACAGAATCAAAAACAAATAAAAATATGCATGAATACAATCTATATAAAAATGCAGCGATCCCCCTTACTACAATTAATCAACCAAATTGCCACATCTCAACGAATGCAGTTAGACAACTAAAGATCAATAAACTCATGCAAACGGACATACAGCCAGAAACGTGGTGTGTGCAAATGCTTAACAGATATGCTTCGGAACTAGACCAATTACTATGACTAGACTATCCTCAAGGCAATCCTACAATTATACAAAGAATAAAAATTCCAGGCACAAAGTGATATACAACACTACAAGAACTCTGGAGCTTACTACGGAATCGTGCTTTTTATTTACAACTCAAATGCTTATTTGACCGTGCAATGAGTGAGGTCCACAAAAGACTTATACAATGATATCCATGTAACGAGCGTTAGGTTAGCGGATCCCAGACTCTAAAAGCCTTAGGTCGCTAGGCACAAAGTCCCCTAAGAACTTAATAACTCGAATACCAAAGAGCCCACTCTTAATCAATTATGCCAATTTTTTTTTTTTTTTTAATTTCTGAGCAAGTGTGTTTCGCTCCATCTTGCTCAACCCTAGACTACTCGCAACATACGCAAGCTGGCTACTAGCCATTTAACGCCTAGCCACAACTAGCAACAACTTCCATATTTTTTTCTCCAAAATTTTTCTTTTTCATGTCTTTATCACTAAGAACCTATAATCGAATTCTAAGCATAATAAGTAGATTGACCTTGAAAACAACCAAATCATAACACAATCTAGCCCTTTCGCATTCTCTAAGACTTAGTGGACTTACAATTGTTTCTAGCATGCATTTCAACCTACACAACTTAATATCACTTTAATGCTATCACTACACTCACATCAATATCATAATTCAGTCGATAAATCATTGCAAAAGGGATCATGGTAAATGCATGAGCTACATGACATTCATAAAAAAACTATATGGCATAAATTATACAACTATATGAACTAAACTATCATGAATATGCAACTAAATGACACACACACAAAATTCCTTAACTACCACCCCCAAACTAAAAATCTTCACTGTCCTCAGTGAAAGTAGTAGAAAGGAACACAGGGTATACCTACTCGGAGTCATCATCATCATCACCCTCAGTGGGTGGAGTATCAGGCGGCGGGTATGTAGAGTCCTCACCAAAAACTGGCCACTGGATATCAGCTCCAAGGCCTCGAAAAGCAGTCCCTAACCCAAGGGTGAGTTCCTGAGCAAACCTGCTCTGTGTCTCATACATGGCATCCATCCGCCGTGAAAGCCTCCTATACTGGACATCAACCATCCCAGCACCCTCCTGAGCTCTCGAAGAACCAGCCTCATCACGCCCTGGCCTAGCCATAGTAGCACCTCGTGCTGGACGCCCTCCTGGAAGACGATAACCCAGCCCATGCTCCTCAGGCTCACCACTGGTCCACTCCTGCATCCCATTCAGAGTGCCAGAATCAATCGGAGCGGCTGGCAACTGCAACTGCTCATGAGCCGGCCAATTCACTCCCACTGCTCGGCATAGCTTCGTAACCGTAGATGCATAAGGGATGTTCATATGCTTTGCTCCCCTCAAAAACTTCAGAATTCCTTGGTAGATAAACTCACCAAGGTCCACATAGTATTCCTCATTCAGAATTCCCCACAACAGCTGTGCTCTCTCAACTGTGACCTCGTGTGCATGCGAAGAAGGCAAAATATTAGCACAAATAAATGCATTCCATGCACGGGCATACCTGTTAATGGCGATCGCCGGAAAGTGACGATACTCATTATTGCCTGTACTGCGGGTCCAAACTGTGCCCGGTCGACAGAGAGTCGCACAAATCAAATCCAAGTCAAAATCCTCAGCAGTCTTTTCATTCCAGTTCTCCTCCTCGGGCTTCCTCTCTCGCTGTCCAATCACACGGCGAATCGCCGCAGGATGATAATCAACCGTCAGCCCACGGACCACAGAAAACCCATTCTTTTCAGCCTTCGCGTTCGCGTAGAACTCGCGAACAACGCTCATCGGTACTGCTTCGGGTGACTCACAAAAAGCTATCCACCCTTTCTCTGCAATCATGGGCAACAACTCACCATCCCTCCCCGATGGTAAAAACCCCCTCTCCTTCAGAATCGGCTTACCCAACAGCCTAGTGTACTCCTCCTCCGCGGCTCTGTCAGTTAACCGAGGCCTTGCAGCAGTACCCCTCGATGAATCAGCAGTAGGAACTGTACTGCTGCTGTCAATAGTGCGTGCTCTCTTGGGTGCCATTGATTCGTGAATAAAAGCGTGTAAGAACTGATATTTGATGTTTGTGAGAGGGTTTAAGTGTAGGAAGTTTTGTGGGAGATATATAGGATAGGTGTATGTATATATAGGGTGTGGATTAGATTAGGGTTTAGGAATTAAGGGATAAAATGATGGGGTAGTGGGAACAAATCGTGGGTTTATGGGCTAAAACTGTTTTTGTGTTTGTTTTTGTTTGGTTTTTTTTTTTTTTTCTGAACTGTAAAAAAAAATTTCTGGTCCTCGACCCCTGCGCGGCCGCTCAGCATAGCTGCGCGGGCGCTCAGCTTGCTGCGCGGCCGCTCAGCTTAGCTGCGCGGGCGCGCAGGGGGTCACTGGAATTTTTTTTTTCAGCCCCTGTTTTCTGATTTTTTTGTGTTTTTGGATAGGTTATTAACTTCTAAGGGTTCCTGTAACAATAATTCATGGGTTGCTGATAAGTGGCATTTTATACCACTTAGAACGTCTTAAAATGGCTTAAATTGGTGTCTTGAAATCAAGTATTTTGTGTATTTGATGCGTTTTTCTAGTGTTTATGCATTTCAGGGTATTAGTTGCATTTCGGAGGAGGAATCATCAAGAATAAGCCTTGGCATGTGTTCAACATTGCGAGAGAAAAAGAACGGGCAGATTACGGCGAAGAAACGGAGCAAACCTGGAAATTTTCCAGTAGGGTCCTGCGCGCCCGCGCAGCAATGCTGAGCGGCCGCGCAGGAGCCTTGCGCGCCCGCGCAGAAATGCTGAGCGGCCGCGCAGGGTCGGGGAAAATAATATATTGTTTTAGACTTCTACTTCTGTTTGGCTTCCAACTTCTATGTAATCTGAGTTTTATGGGACTATTATATAAGTAGATTTGAGACGTTTTTCACAGAGTATTAAGAGGGGATTATGTTTTAGATTGTGTTTTGCAAGAAGCGAAGGAGATAAGGAAGAAGACCGATTTAGCACACAGCAACGAAGAGGAAGCATATATTCTTGTGATTCTTGTTTCGTTGTAACGTTGGATGCTAGTTTTCTTGCTTTGACTTATTTACTCTTGTGACGTACTCTGTTTTAATATAATTAGTTTAGTTGTTATTTTCTTGTGTTCGTTTATCATGATTTCATATGAACCCATGATGGCGATAAGTTCTATTATGGGCTAATCGTGATCGTGGGGTTGCAACGGATTTATTATGGAATTCTTTAGTTAATTGTTTAATACTTTAGTGTGTGATGATTGCATGATATCTAGTATTGGTTGTGCGTATTCGTCTTATGTGCGTCGCGAACATATAAGATAGGGTGTTAATCTCTTGTGAAGCGACAGTGGATCTTGAGATTTAGAACTTGCCATGCTAGCATAGGTTCATGTACGTTGTGCATGATTAGTGGGTAACTCTAACAGTTTTATTTGCCCTATGTAATCAAAAGGAATAACTTGTGCTTAAATCGTTGTGTTGTCAATTTCTGTAGACATATAGGAACTCAACATAATTGATGACTATTCAATTTCTATCTTAATTGTGGATGTTTGGTAGAATGGTATTAGTACTATGAAAGTTGGCTTTTATCAGTTTTATGTTATTCGATTAATATCATCACTGTCACATGCTAAAGGTAATAACTATGGCTATAGAAGGAAGTAATAATGAAGTTGTGATCTCATGAGTGTTTTATTATTGATAAATTAGAGTGTTAGTTAAGTGGTTAATTAAGTAGGTAATTATAGTTAATATTTAATCAACAATTTTAAGTGTTATTATCTTAACATTGAGAAGTAATCATACATTGGTGAGTGAGTTAAATTAGACAATAACTTAGTCTGAGTCTCTGAGGGAACGAATTAGAAAGTATTCTATATTACTTGCGAACGCGTATACTTGCGTGAATATTAGTGCGTGATTTCGCCCTAACAAGTTTTTGGCGCCGCTGCCGGGGACTCGGCGTAGTTGTTTAGTTTATGTACTTACCATCATTGGTCATTAGGACTCAGTGATTAGGACGTAGTAGTTAATTACTCTTTTCGGTTGTGTTTCAGGTACTTTAGTGCGTTTATGTAAACTCGTTCTCGTGCTCGCAAGAGGACCTTAGATACAGCTGAGGAGAAAGACGAAGTTCTTGATACACCGGAGAAGTTAGATTTTGAGGATTCGGATTCAGGAACTGAACAGAAAGAACCAGTAAACATGGGAGATCATATTGTTCAAGCTGATCCAGCTCTTATGGATTTTTCTCGGCCTAAAATTGATGACATTCAGTCAAGCATCCTTCATCCGGCTATTCAAGCTAACACCTTTGAAATCAAGCCGGGCACTATTCAGATGGTGCAGAATTCTGTTTCTTTTGGAGGAGCGGCAACTGAAGACCCCAACATGCACATAAGGAATTTTGTCGAGATCTGCAGCACTTTTAAGTATAATGGCGTGACTGATGAGGCTATCAAGTTGAGGCTTTTCCCATTCTCACTGAGGGATAAGGCTAAAGACTGGTTACATTCTGAACCAGCTGGGTCAATCACTACGTGGCAAGATCTTGCGCAAAAGTTTCTGGTGAAGTTTTATCCAATGGCAAAGACTGCTGCTATGAGGAGTGCTCTTACTCAGTTTGCGCAGCAACCTACAGAATCTATGTGCGAGGCTTGGGAACGCTACAAGGAAATGTTGAGAAAATGTCCACATCATGGAATGCCGGATTGGATGGTAATCACTGGTTTTTATAATGGTTTGGGGGCTCAATCTCGGCCCATGCTCGATGCAGCAGCTGGAGGCGCCTTATGGGCTAAAAGCTATACTGAGGCGTACAATCTTATTGAGACGATGGCTGCAAATGAGCATCAAAACCCAACTCAGAGGATGACATTAGGCAAGGTAGCAGGTATTCTGGAAGTTGATGCAGCCACCGCTATTGCAGCCCAGCTCCAAGCGCTATCAATGAAGGTTGATTCTTTGGCTATGTATGGAGTTAATCAAATAGCTATGGTTTGTGAGCTTTGTGCAGGTTCTCATGCTACGGATCAGTGTTCTCTTGTCAATGAATCTGTTCAGTATATGAATAATTATCAGTGACAACAGCAGCCTGTGCCAGCAACCTATCATCCTAACAACAGAAATCATCCAAATTTCAGCTGGGGAAATAATCAGAATGCTATTCAGCCACCATATCAGCAAGGAGTGAGTAAACAGTTTAACCCACCTGGATTCCAGCAACCACAGCAGTATGCTACAAGACAATCATATCCTCAACAGGGAAGTGCAGCTGCACCTACTAGTGCTGACTTTGAGGAACTTAAGCTGTTGTGCAAGAGTCAGGCGGTTTCTATCAAGACCTTGGAAAATCAAATCGGTCAATTAGCCAATGCAGTGCTCAATCATCAACCTGGCACTCTTCCCAGTGACACGGAAGTACCAGGCAGGAAGGAAGCTAAAGAGCAAGTCAAGGCTATTACCTTAAGGTCTG
The DNA here is from genome assembly GCF_009905375.1 of Apium graveolens. NCBI lineage: Eukaryota > Viridiplantae > Streptophyta > Magnoliopsida > Apiales > Apiaceae > Apium > Apium graveolens. Next base: position 151,272,748 of record NC_133649.1, on the reverse strand, counting down.
GAAAAGTAGCTGATGCTGAAAAGGCAAAAGAAGTCGAAGCTGAAGTTCGAGATGAAGAATCTAAGCAAAGGGAGAAAGCGGCGGAACCAAGGAAGACTACTGTTGAACACACTCTGCCTGAGGCTAATACAGGGGAGAAACAGCTCTATCCTCCACCACCTTTTCCTAAGAGATTGCAGCAACAAAAGCTGGATAAACAGTTCGGGAAGTTTCTGGAGGTGTTCAAGAAACTTCACATCAATATACCTTTCGCTGAGGCTCTGGAACAAATGCCTAGTTATGCGAAGTTTATGAAGACTATTCTTTCAAGGAAGGTGAAACTGGATGACCTTGAAACCGTTGCTTTCACGGAAGAATGCAGCGCGGTTCTGCAACAAAAGTTACCACCAAAACTGAAAGATCCAGGAAGCTTCACCATTTCTTGCACCATTGGCAATCTAACTTTTGACAAGTGCCTTTGTGATTTAGGAGCAAGCATTAATCTGATGCCGTTGTCGATCTTTAAAAAGCTGGATCTACCTGATCCAAAACCCACATACATGTCGCTACAATTGGCGGACCGTTCCATTACTTACCCAAGGGGCATAGTTGAGGATGTGCTCGTCAAGGTGGATAAGCTCTTCTTTCCTGCTGATTTTGTTATTCTGGATTTTGAGGAAGATAAAAAGATTCCCATAATCTTGGGGAGGCCTTTCTTGGCAACTGGCCGTACCTTGATAGATGTGCAAAAAGGAGAACTTACTATGCGGGTTCAAGATCAGGATGTGACCTTCAACGTATTTAAGGCAATGAAATTCCCTACAGAAGATGAGGAGTGCTTAAAAGTGGATGTGATTGATTCTGCGGTTACTTCGGAGCTCGATCACATGCTAATGTCTGATGCATTGGAAAAGGCCTTAGTGGGGGAATTTGACAGTGATGATGAAGATAGCAACGAGCAATTACAATATCGGAACGCTTCTCCCTGGAAGCGAAAGCTAGATATACCATTTGAATCTCTTGGTACTTCTGACCTCAAGAACGCTGAAGGGAAGCTCAAACCATCAATAGAGGAAGCGCCTACCTTAGAGCTCAAACCATTACCTGAACACTTGAGGTATGCCTTTTTAGGTGATTCATCTACGTTACCTGTTATTATTTCAGCTGACCTTTCAGGTAGTGAGGAAGACAAGCTCTTAAGGATTTTGAGAGAATTCAAATCGGCTATAGGATGGACTATAGCAGACATCAAGGGGATAAGTCCCTCATATTGTATGCATAAAATTCTGTTAGAGGAAGGTAGTAAGCCAACTGTGGAACAGCAGCGAAGACTGAACCCAATCATGAAGGAGGTGGTGAAGAAAGAAATTCTGAAATGGCTAGATGCAGGCATCATTTATCCTATTTCTGACAGCTCGTGGGTGAGCCCTGTACAATGTGTTCCTAAGAAGGGAGGTATCACTGTGGTCGCAAATGAAAAGAATGAGCTCATCCCTACTCGAACAGTTACAGGATGGAGAGTATGCATGGATTATAGAAAATTGAACCAAGCCACAAGAAAGGATCACTTCCCTCTCCCATTCATTGATCAAATGCTGGACAGATTGGCGGGACATGAGTATTTTTGTCTTCTGGATGGGTATTCCGGGTATAATCAGATTTGTATTGCACCAGAGGATCAGGAAAAGACTACCTTCACTTGTCCATTTGGCACATTTGCTTTTCGTAGAGTTTCGTTTGGGTTATGTGGCGCCCCGGCCACCTTTCAGAGATGTATGATGGCTATATTTTCTGACATGATTGGAAATAACGTCGAAGTGTTCATGGATGACTTCTCCGTCTTTGGACACTCATATGATGAATGCTTGAATAATCTGCGCGCCGTACTCAAAAGATGCGTGGAAACTAATTTAGTGCTTAATTGGGAGAAATGTCATTTTATGGTGCGTGAAGGCATTATCCTTGGGCATAAGGTCTCTAGCAAAGGTCTGGAGGTGGACAAGGCCAAGGTGGGAGTCATTGAAAATCTTCCCCCACCTAATTCAGTGAAAGGAATCCGTAGTTTTCTCGGTCATGCGGGTTTTTATCGGCGATTCATAAAGGACTTTTCAAAGATATCTAAGCCGTTGTGCAATTTACTTGAGAAAGATGTGCCTTTCAAATTTGATGATGAATGTTTGGCAGCATTCGAGACTCTCAAGGAGAGTTTGATCACGGCACCAGTTATTACAGCACCAGATTGGACAGAACCGTTTGAGATGATGTGTGATGCGAGTGACTATGCGGTAGGTGCAGTTCTGGGACAGCGCAAGAAAAATCTCTTCCATGTGGTCTACTATGCGAGTAAGACTTTAAATGGGGCCCAATTGAACTACACCACTACTGAGAAGGAGCTTTTGGCTATAATCTTTGGCTTTGAGAAATTTCGATCTTATCTGCTTGGTACGAAAGTGACAGTATTCACTGATCATGCAGCTATTCGCTATCTGGTTTCTAAGAAGGATTCGAAGCCGAGACTCATTCGTTGGGTGCTTTTACTTCAGGAATTTGAGTTAGAGATCAAAGATAGAAAAGGTACTGAAAATCAAGTAGCTGACCATCTCTCTAGGTTGGAGAATCCCGATTCTACTTCACAAGATAGGACGTTAATCAATGAATCTTTTCCGGATGAGCAGTTGTTTGCAATTCAGGAGGAAGAACCATGGTTTGCAGATATTGTAAACTATCTTGTCAGCAATATAATGCCTCCCAATTTGACATCCGCGCAAAAGAAGAAGTTTCTGCATGAGGTGAAGTGGTATATGTGGGATGAACCATATTTGTTTAGACAGGGAGCTGACCAGATCATCAGGAGATGTATCCCGTTCTGTGAGACGGAGGGGATATTTCGAGACTGTCATGCCACGGTTTATGGTGGACACTATGGAGGTGAGAAAACGGCAGCTCGTATTCTGCAAGCAGGTTTTTTCTGGCCCACCTTGTTCAAGGATGCTCATCAGTTTGTTTTAAGGTGTGATCGTTGCCAAAGAGTGGGAAATTTGTCAAGGAAGGATGAGATGCCATTAAATGTGATGCTTGAAGTCGAGGTCTTTGATGTATGGGGAATCGATTTCATGGGGCCTTTTATCTCGTCTTACAATAATCAGTACATTTTGCTGGCAGTCGATTATGTCTCCAAATGGGTCGAAGTTAAAGCTTTACCAACAAATGATGCAAAGGCAGTGCTAAATTTTCTTCATAAGCAAATTTTCACAAGGTTTGGAACACCTCGGGTAATCATAAGTGATGAAGGATCGCATTTTTGCAACCGTAAGTTCACTTCTATGATGCAGCGTTATAATGTGAATCATCGAGTAGCTACTGCCTATCATCCGCAAACAAATGGTCAAGCGGAAGTGTCTAACAGAGAGATAAAGCGCATTCTAGAGAAGGTTGTTTGTCCATCAAGGAAGGATTGGTCTTTAAAGCTCGATGAAGCTGTTTGGGCTTACAGAACAGCATACAAAACTCCACTTGGGATGTCACCGTTTCAGTTGGTGTACGGTAAGGGATGTCATCTACCGGCGGAGCTTGAGCATAAGGCCTACTGGGCATTGAAGAAATTGAACCTGGATTTAGATGCAGCTGGTAAGAAAAGAATGCTTCAGCTTAATGAACTTGATGAATTTCGACTTCAAGCGTACGAGAATAACAAAATGTATAAGGAAAAGGTGAAAAGGTGGCACGATAGGAAGCTACATCCTAATTTGTTTGTGCCAGGGCAACAAGTTCTGTTATTCAACTCTCGGCTCTGATTTTTTCCTGGGAAGTTGAAATCAAGGTGGTCTGGACCTTTTATTGTCAAAACTGTGTTTCCACATGGAGCGGTGGAAATTTTTGAGAATGATTCGGACCAAGCATTCAAGGTTAACGGTCAGCGGTTGAAGCACTACTATGGGGACATGGCAAACCGAGAGGTGGTTAGTGCCATTTTGTTGACTACATGAGAAAGGAACGGAACGTCAAGCTAATGACGAAAAAGAAGCGCTGCGTGGGAGGCAACCCATGAATTGTTGTTACAGGAACCCTTAGAAGTTAATAACCTATCCAAAAACACAAAAAAATCAGAAAACAGGGGCTGAAAAATTTTTTTTCCAGAGACCCTCTGCGCGCCCGCGCAGAAATGCTGAGCGGCCGCGCAGGGGTCGAGTTCCAGAAATTTTTTTACAGTTCAGAAAAAAAAACACAAAAACCCATTACAGCCCATAAACCCACGAATTCTTTTCCCATTACCCCATGATTTTATCCCTCAACCCCACTCCTAATCTAATTTAACCTACTCCACACCCTATATATACATACACCTATCCTACATATCTCCCACAACTTCCTACACTTAAACCCTCTCATAAACATCAAAAATCAGTTCTTACACACTTTTATTCACAAATCAATGGCACCCAAGAGAGCACGCACTATTGACAGCAGCAGCACAGTTCCTACTGCTGATTCATCAAGGGGTACTGCTGCGAGGCCTCGGTTAACTGACAGAGCCGCGGAGGAGGAGTACACTATGCTGTTGGGGAAGCCGATTCTGAAGGAGAGGGGGTTTTTACCATCAGGGAGGGATGGTGAGTTGTTGCCCATGATTGCAGAGAAGGGGTGGATAGCTTTTTGTGAGTCACCCGAAGCAGTACCGATGAGTGTTGTTCGCGAGTTCTACACGAATGCGAAGGCTGAAAAGAATGGGTTTTCTGTAGTTCGGGGGCTGACGGTTGATTATCATCCTGCGGCGATTCGCCGAGTGATTGGACAGCGAGAGAGGAAGCCCGAGGAGGAGAACTGGAATGAAAAGACTGCTGAGAATTTTGACTTGGATTTGATTTGTGCGACTCTCTGTCGACCGGGCACAGTTTGGAACCGCAGTCTAGCCAATAATGAGTATCGTCACTTTCCGGCGATCGCCATGAACAGGTATGCCCGTGCATGGAACGCATTTATATGTGCTAATATTTTGCCTTCTTCACATGCACACGAGGTCACAGTTGAGAGAGCACAGTTGTTATGGGGAATTCTGAATGAGGAATACTATGTGGACCTTGGTGAGTTTATCTACCAAGGAATTCTGAAGTTTTTGAGGGGAGCAAAGCATATGAACATCCCTTATGCATCCACGGTTACAAAGCTATGCCGTGCAGTAGGAGTGAAATGGCTGGCTCATGAGTAGTTGCAGTTGCCAGCAGCTCCTATAGATTCTGGCACTCTGAATGGGATGCAGGAGTGGACCGGTGGTGAGCCTGAGGAGCATGGGCTGGGTTATCGTCTTCCAGGAGGGCGTCCAGCACGAGGTGCTACTATGGCCAGGCCAGGGCGTGGTGAGGCTAGTTCTTCGAGAGCTCAGGAGGGTGCTGGGATGGGTGATGCCCAGTATAGGAGGCTTTCACGGCGGATGGATGCCATGTATGAGACGCAGAGCAGGTTTGCTCAGGAGCTCACCCTTGCGTTAGGGACTGCTTTTCGAGGCCTTGGAGCTGATATCCAGTGGCCAGTTTTTGGTGAGGACTCTGCATACCCGCCGCCTGATACTCCACCCACTGAGGGTGATGATGATGATCACTCCGAGTAGGTATACCCTGTGTTCCTTTCTACTACCTTCACTGGGGACAGTGAAGATTTTAAGTTTGGGGGTGGTAGTTAAGGAATATTTTGTGTGTGTCATATAGTTGCATATTCATGATAGTTAGTTCATATAGTTGCATAATTTTTGCCATATAGTTTTTTTTATATAGCTTTATTTGTTGTCATATCATATAGCTCATGCATATACCATGATCCTTTTTGCAATGATTTATCGACTGAATTGTGATATTGATGCGAGTGTAGTGATAGCATTAAAGTGATATTAAGTTGTGTAGGTTGATATGCATGCTAGAAGCACTTGTATTGTCACTAAGTCTTAGAGAATGCTGAAGGACTAGATTGTTGTTATGATCTGATTATTTTCGAGGATAATCTATTTATTATGCTTAGAATTTGATAATAGGTTCTTAGTGGTAAAGGCATGAAAAAGAAAAAAAATAGAGTAAAAATGGAATTTGTTGCTAGTTGTGGCTAGGCGTCAAATGGCTAGTAGCCGGCTCGCATGTTATGCGAGTAGTCTAGGGTTGAGCAAGATGGGGCGAAACGCACTTGCTCAGAGTTAAAAAAAAAAAAAAATTTGCGTAATTGATCAAGAGTGGGCTCTTTGGTATTCGAGTTATTAAGTTCTTAGGGGACTTTGTGCCTAGTGACCTAAGGCTTTTAGAGTCTGGGATCCGCTAACCTAACGCTCGTTACATGGATACCATTGTATAAGTCTTTTGTGGACCTCACTCACTGCACGGTCAAATAAGCATTTGCGTTGTAAATAAAAAGCACGATTCCGTAGTAAGCTCTAAAGTTCTTGTAGTGTTGTATATCACTTTGTGCCTAGAATTTTTATTCTTTGTATAATCGTAGGATTGCCTTGAGGGAAGTCTAGTCATAGTAATTGGTCTAGTTCCGAAGCATATCTGTTAAGCATTTGCACACACCACGTTTCTGGCGGTATGTCCGTTTGCATGAGTTTCTTGATCTTTAGTGTCTAACTACATTCGTTGAGACGTGACAATTTGGTTGGTTAATTGTAGTAAGGGGGATCGTTGCATTTTCATATAGATTGCATTCATGCATATTTTTATTTGTTTTTGAGTCTGTGACGCTTGAGGACAAGCATCGATTTAAGTTTGGGGGTGTGATAAGTGGCATTTTATACCACTTAGAACGTCTTAAAATGGCTTAAATTGGTGTCTTGAAATCAAGTATTTTGTGTATTTGATGCGTTTTTCTAGTGTTTATGCATTTCAGGGTATTAGTTGCATTTCGGAGGAGGAATCATCAAGAATAAGCCTTGGCATGTGTTCACCATTGCGAGAGGAAAAGAACGGGCAGATTACGGCGAAGAAACGGAGCAAACCTGGAAATTTTCCAGTAGGGTCCTGCGCGCCCGCGCAGCAATGCTGAGCGGCCGCGCAGCAGCCTTGCGCGCCCGCGCAGAAATGCCGAGCGGCCGCGCAGGGTCGGGGAAAATAATATATTGTTTTAGACTTCTACTTCTGTTTGGCTTCCAACTTCTATGTAATCTGAGTTTTATGGGACTATTATATAAGTAGATGTGAGACGTTTTTCACAGAGTATCAAGAGGGGATTATGTTTTAGATTGTATTTTGCAAGAAGCGAAGGAGATAAGGAAGAAGACCGATTTAGCACACAGCAACGAAGAGGAAGCATATATTCTTGTGATTCTTGTTTCGTTGTAACGTTGGATGCTAGTTTTCTTGCTTTGACTTATTTACTCTTGTGACGTACTCTGTTTTAATATAATTAGCTTAGTTATTATTTTCTTGTGTTCGTTTATCATGATTTCATATGAACCCATGATGGCGATAAGTTCTATTATGGGCTAATCGTGATCGTGGGGTTGCAACGGATTTATTATGGAATTCTTTAGTTAATTGTTTAATACTTTAGTGTGTGATGATTGCATGATATCTAGTATTGGTTGTGCGTATTCGTCTTATGTGCGTCGCGAACATATAAGATAGGGTGTTAATCTCTTGTGAAGCGACAGTGGATCTTGAGATTTAGAACTTGCCATGCTAGCATAGGTTCATGTACGTTGTGCATGATTAGTGGGTAACTCTAACAGTTTTATTTGCCCTATATAATCAAAAGGAATAACTTGTGCTTAAATCGTTGTGTTGTCAATTTCTGTAGACATATAGGAACTCAACATAATTGATGACTATTCAATTTCTATCTTAATTGTGGATGTTTGGTAGAATGGTATTAGTACAATGAAAGTTGGCTTTTATCAGTTTTGTGTTATTCGATTAATATCATCACTGTCACATGCTAAAGGTAATAACTATGGCTATAGAAGGAAGTAATAATGAAGTTGTGATCTCATGAGTGTTTTATTATTGATAAATTGCAGTGTTAGTTAAGTGGTTAATTAAGTAGTTAATTATAGTTAATATTTAATCAACAATTTTAAGTGTTATTATCTTAACATTGAGAAGTAATCATACATTGGTGAGTGAGTTAAATTAGACAATAACTTAGTCTGAGTCTCTGAGGGAACGAATTAGAAAGTATTCTATATTACTTACGAACGCGTATACTTGTGTGAATATTAGTGCGTGATTTCGCCCTAACAGTTGCCTCCCACGCAGCGCTTCTTTTTCGTCATTAGCTTGACGTTTCGTACCCTGCTCAAGTAGTCAACAAAATGGCACTAACCACTTCTCGGTTTGCCATGTCCCCATAGTAGTGCTTCAACCGCTGACCGTTAACCTTGAATGCTTGGTCCGGATCATTCTCAAAAATTTCCACCGCTCCATGTGGAAACACAGTTTTGACAATAAAAGGTCCAGACCACCTTGATTTCAACTTCCCAGGAAAAAGTCGGAGCCGAGAGTTGAATAAGAGAACTTGTTACCCTGGCACAAATAACTTTGGATGTAGCTTCCTATCATGCCACCTCTTCACCTTTTCCTTATACATTTTGTTATTTTCGTACGCTTGAAGTCGAAATTCATCCAGTTCATTAAGCTGAAGCATTCTTTTCTTACCAGCTGCATCTAAATCCAGGTTCAACTTCTTCAATACCCAGTAGGCCTTATGCTCAAGCTCCGCAGGTAGATGACATCCCTTACCGTACACCAACTGGAACGGTGACATCCCAAGTGGAGTTTTGTATGCTGTTCTGTAAGCCCAAACAGCTTCATCGAGCTTTAAAGACCAATCCTTCCTTGACGGACAAACAACCTTCTCTAGAATGCGCTTTATCTCTCTGTTAGACACTTCCGCTTGACCATTTGTTTGTGGATGATAGGCAGTAGCTACTCGATGATTCATATTATAACGCTGCATCATAGAAGTGAACTTACGGTTGCAAAAATGCGATCCTTCATCACTTATGATTACCCGAGGTGTTCCAAACCTTGTGAAAATTTGCTTATGAAGAAAATTTAGTACTGCCTTTGCATCATTTGTCGGTAAAGCTTTAACTTCGACCCATTTTGAGATATAATCGACTGCCAGCAAGATGTACTGATTATTGCAAGACGAGATAAAAGGCCCCATGAAATCGATTCCCCATACATCAAAGACCTCGACTTCAAGCATCACATTTAATGGCATTTCATCCTTCCTTGACAAATTTCCCACTCTTTGGCAACGATCACACCTTAAAACAAACTGATGAGCATCCTTGAACAAAGTAGGCCAGAAAAAACCTGCTTGCAGAATACGAGCTGCCGTCTTCTCACCTCCATAGTGTCCCCCATAAACCGTGGAATGACAGTCTCGTAATATCCCCTCCGTCTCACAGAACGGGATACATCTCCTGATGATCTGGTCAGCTCCCTGTCTAAACAAATATGGTTCATCCCACATATACCACTTCACCTCATACAGAAACTTCTTCTTTTGAGCGGATGTCAAATTAAGAGGCATTATATTGCTGACGAGATAGTTTACAATATCTGCAAACCATAGTTCTTCCTCCTGAATTGCAAACAACTGCTCATCCGGAAAAGATTCATTGATTAACGTCCTATCTTGTGAAGTAGAATCGGGATTCTCCAACCTAGAGAGATGGTCAGCTACTTGATTCTCAGTACCTTTTCTATCTTTGATCTCTAACTCAAATTCCTAAGTAAAAGCACCCAACGAATGAGTCTCGGCTTCGAATCCTTCTTAGAAACCAGATAGCGAATAGCTGCATGATCAGTGAATACTGTTACTTTCGTACCAAGCAGATAAGATCGAAATTTCTCAAAGCCAAAGACTATAGCCAAAAGCTCATTCTCAGTAGTGGTGTAGTTCAATTGGGCACCATTTAAAGTCTTACTCGCATAGTAGACCACATGGAAGAGATTTTTCTTGCGCTGTCCCAGAACTGCACCTACCGCATAATCACTCGCATCACACATCATCTCAAATGGTTCTGTCCAATCTGGTGCTGTAATGACTGGTGCCGTGATCAAACTCTCCTTGAGAGTCTCGAATGCTGCCAAACATTCATCATCAAATTTGAAAGGCACATCTTTCTCAAGCAAATTGCACAACGGCTTAGATATCTTTGAAAAGTCCTTGATAAATCGCCGATAAAAACCCGCATGACCAAGAAAACTACGGATTCCTTTCACAGAATTAGGTGGGGGAAGATTTTCAATGACTCCCACCTTGGCCTTGTCCACCTCCAGACCCTTGCTAGAGACCTTATGCCCAAGGATAATGCCTTCACGCACCATAAAATGACATTTCTCCCAATTAAGCACCAAATTAGTTTCTACACATCTTTTGAGTACGGCGCGCAGATTATTCAAACATTCATCATATGAGTGTCCAAAGACGGAGAAGTCATCCATGAACACTTCGACGTTATTTCCAATTATGTCAGAGAATATAGCCATCATACATCTCTGAAAGGTGGCCGGTGCGCCACATAACCCAAACGAAACTCTGCGAAAAGCAAATGTGCCAAATGGACAAGTGAAGGTAGTCTTTTCCTGATCCTCTGGTGCAATACAAATCTGATTATACCTGGAATAACCATCCAGAAGACAAAAATACTCATGTCCCGCCAATCTGTCAAGCATCTGATCAATAAATGGAAGGGGGAAGTGATCCTTCCTTGTGGCTTTGTTCAATTTTCTATAATCCATGCATACTCTCCATCCTGTAACTGTTCGAGTAGGGATGAGCTCATTCTTTTCATTTGCGACCACAGTGATACCTCCCTTCTTAGGTACACATTGTACGGGGCTCACCCACGAGCTATCAGAAATAGGATAAATGATGCCTGCATCTAGCCATTTCAGAATTTCTTTCTTCACCACCTCCTTCATGATGGGATTCAGTCTTCGCTGCTGTTCCACAATTGGCTTACTACCTTCCTCTAGCAGAATTTTATGCATACAATATGAAGGACTTATCCCCTTGATGTCTGCTATGGTCCATCCTATAGCCGATTTGAATTCTCTCAAAATCCTTATGAGCTTGTCTTCCTCACTACCTGAAAGGTCAGATGAAATAATAACAGGTAACGTAGATGAATCACCTAAAAAAGCATACCGCAAGTGTTCAGGTAATGGCTTGAGCTCCAAGGTAGGTGCTTCCTCTATTGATGGTTTGAGCTTCACTTCAGCGTTCTTGAGGTCAGAAGTACCAAGAGATTCAAATGGTATGTCCATCTTTCGCTTCCAGGGAGAAGCGTTCAGATATTGTAATTGCTCGTTGCTATCTTCATCATCGCTGTCAAAATCCCCCACTAAGGCCTTTTCCAATGCATCAGACATTAGCATGTGATCGAGTTCCGAAGTAACCGCAGAATCAATCACATCCACTTTTAAGCACTCCTCATCTTCTGTAGGGAATTTCATTGCCTTGAATACGTTGAAGGTCACATCCTGATCTTGGACCCGCATAGTAAGTTCACCTTTTTGCACATCTATCAAGGTACGACCAGTAGCCAAGAAAGGCCTCCCCAAGATTATGGGAATCTTCTTATCTTCCTCAAAATCAAGAATAACAAAATCTGCTGGAAAGAAGAGCTTATCCACTTTGACGAGCACATCCTCAACTATGCCCCTTGGGTAAGTAATGGAACGGTCAGCCAATTGTAGTGACATGTACGTGGGTTTTGGATCAGGCAGATCCAGTTTTTTAAAGATCGACAACGGCATCAGATTAATGCTTGCTCCCAAATCACAAAGACACTTGTCAAATGTCAGATTGCCAATTGTGCAAGGAATGGTGAAGCTTCCTGGATCTTTCAGTTTTGGTGGTAACTTTTGTTGCAGAACAGCGCTGCATTCTTCCGTGAGAGCAACGGTTTCAAGGTCATCCAGTTTCACCTTCCTTGAAAGAATAGTCTTCATAAACTTCGCATAACTAGGCATTTGTTCCAGAGCCTCAGCGAAAGGTATATTGATGTGAAGTTTCTTGAACACCTCCAGAAACTTCCCGAACTGTCTATCCAGCTTTTGTTGCTGCAATCTCTTAGGAAAAGGTGGTGAAGGATAGAGCTGTTTCTCCCCTGTATTAGCCTCAGGCAGAGTGTGTTCAACAGTAGTCTTCCTTGGTTCCGCCGCTTTCTCCTTTTGCTTAGATTCTTCACCTCTAATTTCAGCTTCTACTTCTTTTGCCTTTTCAGCATCAGCTACTTTTCCAGACCTTAAGGTAATAGCCTTGACTTGCTCTTTAGCTTCCTTCCTGCCTGGTACTTCCGTGTCACTGGGAAGAGTGCCAGGTTGATGATTGAGCACTGCATTGGCTAATTGACCGATTTGATTTTCCAAGGTCTTGATAGAAACCGCCTGACTCTTGCACAACAGCTTAAGTTCCTCAAAATCAGCACTAGTAGGTGCAGCTGCACTTCCCTGTTGAGGATATGATTGCCTTGTAGCATACTGCTGTGGTTGCTGGAATCCAGGTGGGTTAAACTGTTTACTCACTCCTTGCTGATATGGTGGCTGAATAGCGTTCTGATTATTCCCCCAGCTGAACTTTGGATGATTTCTGTTGTTAGGATGTTAGGTCGATGGCACAGGCTGCTGTTGTCGCTGATAATTATTCACATACTGAACAAATTCGTTTACAAGAGAACACTGATCCGTAGCATGAGAACCTGCACAAAGCTCACAAACCATAGCTATTTGATTAACTCCATACGTAGCCAGAGAATCAACCTTCATTGATAGTGCTTGGAGCTGGGCTGCAATAGCGGTGGCTGCATCAACTTCCAGAATACCTGCTACCTTGCCTAACGTCATCCTCTGAGTTGGGTTTTGATGCTCATTTGCAGCCATCGTCTCGATAAGATTATACGCCTCAGTATAGCTTTTAGCCCATAAGGCGCCTCCAGCTGCTGCATCGAGCATGGGCCGAGATTGGGCCCCCAAACCATTATAGAAACCAGTGATCACCATCCAATCCGGCATTCCATGATGTGGACATTTTCTCAACATTTCCTTGTAGCGTTCCCAAGCCTCGCACATAGATTCTGTAGGTTGCTGCGCAAACTGAGTAAGAGCACTCCTCATAGCAGTCTTTGCCATCGGATAAAACTTCACCAGAAACTTTTGCGCAAGATCTTGCCACGTAGTGATGGACCCAGCTGGTTCAGAATGTAACCAGTCTTTAGCCTTGTCCCTTAGTGAGAATGGGAAAAGCCTCAACTTGATAGCCTCATCAGTCACGCCATTATACTTAAAAGTGCTGCAGATCTCGACAAAATTCCTTATATGCATGTTGGGGTCTTCAGTTGCCGCTCCTCCAAAAGAAACAGAATTCTGCACCATCTGAATAGTGCCCGACTTGATTTCAAAGGTGTTAGCTTGAATAGCCGGATGAAGGATGCTTGACTGAATGTCATCAATTTTAGGCCGAGAAAAATCCATAAGAGCTGGATCAGCTTGAACAATACGATCTCCCATGTTTACTGGTTCTTTCTGCTCAGTTCCTGAATCCGAATCCTCAAAATCTAACTTCTCCGAAATATCAAGAACTTCGTCTGTCTCCTCAGCTGTATCTAAAGTCCTCTTGCGAGCACGAGAACGAGTTTGCATAAACGCTTGCTAAAGTACCTGAAACACAACCAGAAAAAATAAGTAACTACTACGTCCTAATCACTGAGTCCTAATGACCAATGATGGTAAGTACATAAACTAAACAAATACGCCGAGTCCCCGGCAGCGGCGCTAAAAACTTGTTAGGGCGAAAACACGCGCTAATATTCACGCAAGTATACGCGTTCGCAAGTAATATAAAATATTTTCTAGTTCGTTCCCTCAGAGACTCAGACTAAATTATTGTCTAATTAAACTCACTCACCAATGTATGATTACTTCTCAATGTTAAGATAATAACACTTAAAATTGTTGATTAAATATTAACTATAATTAACTACTTAATTAACCACTTAACTAACACTTCAATTTATCAATAATAAAACACTCACGAGATCACAACTTCATTATTACTTCCTTCTATAGCCATTGTTATTACCTTTAGCATGTGACAGTGATGATATTAATCGAATAACACGAAACTGATAAAAGCCAACTTTTATTGTACTAATACCATTCTACCAAGCATCCACAATTAAGATAGAAGTCGAATAGTCATCAATTATGTTGAGTTCCTATATGTCTACAGAAATTGACAACACAACGATTTAAGCACAAGTTATTCCTTTTTGATTACATAGGGCAAATAAAACTGTTAGAGTTACCCACTAATCATGCACAACGTACATGAACCTATGCTAGAATGGCAAGTTCTAAATCTCAAGATCCACCGTCGCTTCACAAGAGATTAACACCCTATCTTATATGTTCGTGACGCACATAAGACGAATACGCACAACCAATACTAGATATCAAGCAATCATCACACATTAAAGTATTAAACAATTAACTAAAGAATTCCATAATAAATCCTTTGCAACCCCATGATCACGATTAGCCCATAATAGAACTTATCGCCATCATGGGTTCATATGAAATCATGATAAACAAACACAAGAAAATAATAACTAAACTAATTATATTAAAACAGAGTACGTCACAAGAGTAAATAAGTCAAAGCAAGAAAACTAGCATCCAACGTTACAACGAAACAAGAATCACAAGAAAATATGCTTCCTCTTCGTTGCGGTATGCTAAATCGGTCTTCTTCCTTATCTCCTTCGCTTCTTGCGTAAAACACAATCTTCTTCTTCTTCTTTTCTTGTGAAAACGTCTCAAATCTACTTATATAATAGTCCCATAAAACTCAGATTACATAGAAGTTGGAAGCCAAACAGAAGTAGAAGTCTAAAATAATTCAGCAAAATTCCCGACCCTGCGCGCCCGCTCAGCATAGCTGCGCGGGTGCGCAGGTTGCTGCGCGGCCGCTCAGCATAGCTGTGCGGGCGCGCAGGCCTCCACTGGAAAAAATCCAAGTTTGCTCTATTTCTTCGCCGTAATCTGCCCGTTCCTTTCCTCTCGCAATGGTGACACATGCCAAGGCTTATTCTTGATGATTCCTCCCCCGAAATGCAACTAAAACCCTGAAATGCATAAACACTAGAAAAACGCATCAAATACACAAAATACTTGATTTCAAGACACCAATTTAAGCCATTTTAAGACGTTCTAAGTGGTATAAAATGCCACTTATCAGTTGCTAACGTGGGAAACCGAATCACAACTATGATCAGAGTTATTGTCACCACTATACTCGCTAGTCATGTTACCTATCACAATAAAACACAATTATATGACAATAATTGGCAATTATATGACAATAAAACATAAAAAAAAGAAAGCAATGTTAAACACTTAAAATTCAAATCCATTTAAAGATTACAACATTCGGTTACAAAATGGTACACCACTAATTATATTGCGATTCTTGAACATTTTTAAGATCTTCTAGTCTACTAGCACACTTCCTTTTATCATGGCCTTCCATTTGACAATAAGTGCACCTTCTTGGAGGCTTCTCCTTTTTACCAATCGATTCTATTGGACTTTTGAAATGAACGTCCTTCTTCCTCCCTTTAGTTTGGGACATAATATGGTCAAGAATTGTTTCTTCATGAGCACTTGCATTTGGAGCTTGCGAATTGCTTTCGTAAGATTTAATTCCATCAACGCTCATTCTTTCGAGAATTGGTATTTCTCGATTCATCACTCCAACGGCATAATCATACCGTTCCTTGGATGCAATGCTACTTTGAAAAAAACTCATGGTTAACATTGTCATGCTATTGAATTCGATCGGTTGAGGTCATCTCAAGACTTTGTCCAACATCCAAATTGTAAGGCAACACACCATCAACTCTATTGGCATGCATTGTCCACCTCCGGTTTATGTAATACGGGGGAATTTCCGAAACCCGTTTCTTAGTGCAGACCGTCAATAGGTGTCTACAAGGTAGTCCCGAATGTTCAAGCATTCTACACGTACACATTCCCAAAGAGCTTGCTTTCTCGAATGCCACAAAATAAACATTTCTTCTCGTAGGCTCGGACATGGGCCTATAACAACTATAGTACATATAAACATCCCCCATTCTCTCCCCTTCTTCACTAGCTCGTCGGTCTTTTTCAACAAAGTATTTTGAAGACTCAACCAATTCATCTTGAAATCTTCTAAACATTTCCTTAGTGTAGATACAAGAAGCATGATACTCCAATGTGGTATGCAATTTCATGGGATGTTTTAGATTAATGGTGACATAATCTTCTTCCTTCTCCCTCATGAATTACCTTGCCAATGCTTTTTGGGCATTTTCAATGAATTCCTTCAAACCCGTTGCCGAACTCACATACTTATCAAAGAAAGAATTCATCCCCTCACTCCTCGATGTACTATTTTGAAACGCCGAAAATTTGTTTCTAGTATATGCAGGAATCCACTTGTGCTTCAACTCATATTACCCCTTTAACCATTTATGATCTTGCAAGTGATACTTTTCCACAAACGACGTCCATCTAGCTTCAAAAACACATTCGGTGAGAGATTTATAAATGCAATTGTTGATGTCCGTCTTGAATTCCAGAAAAGCCGAATAATAATGAGCTAATTTCTCCGGGAATTTTTGACTAATGTGCCAAGAACACAATAAATGGGTAGTATTTGTTGGGAACCACGGACTTAGGGTGTTACTACGTTTTACAATAAAGATTACGAAAAGAGGATTACCTTGTTAATGGTTGATTCCATGCTCTTCTATTGTATTCCCAAATTCCCTTGAGCGAAGTGTGGCCTCCGTCTTCTCAAGTTATCCTCTCTTCTTGCTCCTTGGTGGCTACAATATGTTTTCACACAATCCCAAGCAAGAAGAGAATAAGAATATATATAGGCTACAATAGGGACCATGGATAATTAGGTTGGGCCTTCTAATTACATCTTGAGCCTAGCCCAATGTAATTAAATATTAATTCAATCCACTAAAGAATTAATATTTGCACTACCTTTCCTAATACCGTAATTTAATTAATTCGGTTCCAATATTATTTGCTTATTAAATTCCCCATGTTTAAAATATCATATGTCCATTAATTAAGTAAATTACTGATAATTTATTTAATTAATATCTTTTATCCTTGATCATCCACTCAACCTTTATTTAATTATGCCAGAATAAATTCCACCTGCAGGGTTTCACTTAATTAAATCTTTTTGAGCTTTCAAGGGGACATCATTAACCCGAATATTATCAGGACATGGATTCCTTCAATAAATAATATCCACCATGTATATAATTCCATCACCCAAAATATAATGATATAATTCAAAAGAATTATTTCATATATAAATCAAAGCATGTAAATAATATACACGTGTCAATTACTATTTTCGGATTAAGAACCTAAGCATTAATAATAACATAGAATCTTAGTTCTCCTTCTTAATCAGTATTAAGGGAACAATTCTAAATTTGATCCTGTTCAATATACACAAAGTATACTAGTATTATTTATTAGTCAATATAAACTAATCTAAATAATACTACAGCCATACCAGTGGATTGTCCAACACCACCTGTGATGTGAACCTTATTATATTATATAACCGTATTTAACAATCTAATATTCTGTATCCCATTTGATACTAGATTGTTCATAATATATAATATTAGACAACATGTAAACATTCAAATGATTCTCAAATAAACTGGCCAGAAATAAATGTACATACTTCAAATAAATATTTTCAGTATACACTAACAATCTCCCACTTATACTTAAAATATTCTATGTGTACATCAATGTTTATTTAATCCACTATTACATAAAAATCTATGTGTCCATCCATCTGACTCCTATCGCTTCCACATGCTTGTCAAAAACCTTGGTTGGCAAGCTCTTTGTGAAAGGATCTACTCGGTTGTCTTCTGCTGATATGTGAGCCACAACTATATCCCCTAGCTTTACGATTCCTTGTATGAGATGATACTTACGTTCAATATGTTTAGCTGCTTTGTGGTCTCGCGGTTCCTTTGAATTTGCCACAGCACCAGTGTTATCACAATACACCGTCAAGCTCCTAGGTAAATTAGGTACCACATCTAAGTCCAAAAGGAAGTTCCTGAACCATACAGCCTCCTTGGCAGCCTCAGAGGCTACCACATACTCGGCCTCCATGGTGGAGTCTGCAATGCATTTCTGCTTTACACTCCTCCATATAACGGCTCCACCTCCCAAAGTAAAAATATATCCCGTGGTTGATTTCCTCTTATCCCTATCTGATTGGAAATCTGAATCAGTATATCCTAAAGGAAATAGATCTGAGGCCTTGTAAATTAACATATACTCCTTAGTCCTTCTCAGGTACTTGATTATAGTTTTTACTGCACTCTAATGTTCCTGACCTGGGTTCGACTGATATCTACTAACCATGCCTACAGCAAAGTAGATGTCAGGCCTCGTACATAACATAGCATACATTAAGCTTCCACATGCTGAAGCATAAGGAACTTCTTTCATGCTCTCTATATCCTTAGGTGTCGAAGTACATTGCTTCTTAGATAGAGCAACTTCATGCTTAAAAGGTAAAAAACCTTTCTTGGAGTTCTGCATGTTAAAACGAGCTAATACTTCATCAATGTAGGGCTCTTGAGATAAAGCCAACATCCTTTTCTTGCGATCCCTTATAACTTTGATCCCAAGGATGTATGCCACTTCACCTAAGTCCTTCATGTCAAATTGTTTGAACAACCATGCCTTTACTGATGACAACATCTCAACATTGTTTCCAATGAGTAAAATATCATCTACATATAGTACTAGAAAAACCACTGCATTACCTTCACTTCTCTTATACACGCACGATTCGCTTGGACTTTGATCAAATCCATATGACTGGACTGCCTGATCAAAACGAATATTCCAGTCTCTAGAAGCTTGTTTAAGTCCATAAATAGACCTCTTAAGCTTACATACCAGATGCTCTTGGCCTTCCTTAATGAATCCTTTTGGTTGCTGCATATATATGGTTTCTTCAAGACTTCCATTAAGAAAAGCTGTCTTGACATCCATTTGCCAAATCTCATAATCGAGATGAGCAGCTATAGATAAAAGAATACGGATTGACTTAAGCATGACTACCGGTGAAAAGGTTTCCTCATAATCGATACCTTCTTTCTGAGTATACCCTTTCGCAACAAGTCTTGCTTTCCAGGCTTTCACCTTTTTATCTAATCCCCTTTTTTTCTTGTAGATCCACTTACATCCAATAGGTTTTATACCTTTAGGTGGTTCCACGAGCTCCCAGACCTGATTAGAATACATTGATTCTATCTCAGATTCCATCGCCTTTTGCCAAAGATCTGCATCTTTGTCTTGTACTGCCTCTTCGTATGTACGGGGATCATCATCATGTTCACCAGGAACGAAGTCTGAAGACTCTCCCAAAAACATGAATCTATCAGGCTGTTGAACAACCCTCCCACTACGACGAGGCACTGGTGCGGTATTAGTGACAGGTTGTACATTATGTTGTGGTTCTTCTACTTGTACTACAGCTTCATGGGTATTATTTGTCCCTGCCACTAGTTCCTCTAAAACGACACTACTCATGGGTTTGTGATTCATTATATAGTCCTCCTCCAAGAATCTTGCATTGGTGCTAACAATGACATCCCGATTCTTCGGACTATAAAATAAATATCCTTTCGTTCCCATGGGGTAGCCTACAAACAACTTTACTTCTGTACGAGATTCTAACTTAGTCGCGTTCTTGTTCAGCACATGTGCTGGACAACCCCATATTCGAATATGTCTTAGACTCGGTTTATCCCCGGTCCACAATTCTAAGGGGCTTTTAGGAACCGACTTAGAAGGTACTAAGTTCAGAAGATAAGCTGCTGTCTCTAAGGCATGTCCCCAAAACGACTTGGGTAAATCCGAATAACTCATCATCGATCTAACACTCTCTAAAAGAGTCCAGTTCCTTCTCTCTGCTACACCGTTCTGCTGGGGTGTGCCTGGTGCAGTTAACTGGGATTCTATCCCATTTTCTGATAAATATTCCCTAAATTCTCCAAGAAAGTATTCGCCACCACGATCTGATCGTAGTGACTTGATACTTTTATTAAGTCGCTTCTCCGTTTTAGCTTTGTACTCTTTGAACTTATCAAAGCACTCAGACTTACGGCGCAACAAATAAACGTACCCATATCTAGAATAATCATCAATGAAAGTGACGAAATATTCATAACCACCTCTTGCTTGGATATTCATGGGTCCACATAAATCAGAGTGAACCAATTCTAATACTTGTTTGGCTCTATTCCCCTTTGCCTTGAAAGGCCTATTAGTCATTTTACCTTCCAAGCAGGATTCACAAACTGGAAATGGCTCCACTGCCAATGAGCTTAAAGGCCCGTCTACTACCAGTCTTTGAATCCTCCTCAAGTTAATATGACCTAATCTCAAGTGCCAAAGATATGTTTGGTTCAAACAAGAAGGTTCCTTTCTTTTAGTAGAGTTAGAAGATGTGTTGTTCAATTCCCTAAATTGCAGTTGCAGTGCAGGTTGACTAGGATTAATTATATACAAATTGTCTTGCAATGTACCAGAACATATAATTCATTTATTCATCATAATAGAAACATTACGATCCAAACAAACATTATAACCATCCAAAGCAAGTTTAGAAACCGAAATTAAATTCCTTCTAAAAGAAGGTACATAAAGACAATTGTTCAAAACCAAAATCCTATCAGAACCAAAAGATAAATGAATAACTCCTACTGCAACTACTGCTACTTTCGTAGCATCTCCCATGAACACGTATATCACACCACCTCTAAGCATTCTGGATAGCTGGAACCCCTGCATAGAATTACAAACATGATCAGTGGCTCCTGTATCTACACACCAAGTGCTCGTAGATATAGCCGCTATAAATATTTCTGTAACTAGAGAAAGAGACATACCAGTATTGTTTGTCTTCTTAGGAAGAGGACAATCCTGTTTCCAGTGACCTGACTGTTTGCATCTGAAGCACTTTCCCTTAGGCTTTTTCACACCACCCTGAACTCCCACTGCCTTCACAGCTTTCTGTGTCTGAGCCTTTTTCTTCTTCTTAATACCTTTCGGCTTAGAGGAAGAACCTTTCTCAACCACATTCACTTGAACACTCTGCCGAAATAATCCTTCAGCTGCCTGAAGTTCTGTCAGCAGTTCCGCGAGACTATACTGCCTCTTGTTCATGTTTTAATTCAAGCGGAACTGCTCAAAACTCTTGGACAAGCTCATAAGGATAATGTCAATCTGGGTTTCCCCGTCAAGTTCAGCACCAAGGATCTCTATCTCAT
This sequence comes from Apium graveolens, assembly GCF_009905375.1. Taxonomy (NCBI): domain Eukaryota; kingdom Viridiplantae; phylum Streptophyta; class Magnoliopsida; order Apiales; family Apiaceae; genus Apium; species Apium graveolens. The sequence goes on along the minus strand of NC_133649.1, from coordinate 151,251,390 downwards.
TCAGATGAGACATCATCTTGAGAACATGATCCCTTACAGGTGTGCCTTCAGCCATCTGAGTGTTCATTAAAGCCTTCATGGCTACTTGCCTAGCAGCCCTATTCTGATCTCCAAATAGTTCCTTGAGATTAAAGAGCATATCCGAAGCAGTGGCCATAGACTGATGCTGATGCTGCAAAACACCCGACATTGCTGCCCAAATGTAACATCGCGACATTTTATCAGCCTTAATCCACCGTTTATAATACTCTTTCTCATCTTCAGGAGCATCAACAGCAGGCTGTTCAGGCTTGGGTTCATAAGTGCAAAACTTGTACTCCTCAGCAGTCAACACAATATCCAAATTTTGTTTCCATTCAATATAGTTAGGTCCGGTAAGTTTGTTATCCTTAAGTATGGTGAATAGTGGATTAAAACCCATTTTATCCTGAGAATCATGCATAAAAACATCACATAAATAAGGGTGCATTAATTATTAAGATCTATTGATTCCTCTAACAATTATTAAAATTTAATGCACTAACATATAAACACCATAAGCTTATGGTACGCCACGATGTGTGACATGTATACCACCTAATTTTGTTTAAATGTTACTTCGGTCCTATTACTAAACAATATGCCACGTTGGGGTGGACTATATTATTTTTCATAGCTAAGTGTATACCATCATCAAATCTTAAATTATTTGAAATCTATGGAACTTGGTACGCCACGATGGGTGGCGTGTATACCTTCCAATATTCGTAATTTTGCCTTGAATAGAATACTTCAATTCAATATTCATCAATGGTTTGATTTCCATGTAGTGGAGGAGTCACATCGGTCTCGCTTAAAACCCACAGCCTTACAAGTTCGATGAACTCGTTTTTGACAAAATCGCCCCAAATCAGAAATAAAGAAAATCCGTATTTTATTCCTTTTAAAATTAATTTAAGAAGTTTGTTCTAGTAATTTCTATAACATTCTAGACACCATAAATTACATGCCACGATGGGTGACGTATATATAATTTATATTCGTCTTTATGTTAAATTACCTACAACCAATAATGGAGACCATGGGATTTCATATTAATTCCCTCTCCCACTTAGAATTTTTTATTAAAATTGAGGAATTTTAAAATTAAATGGGGTCCTATATCATTATAATTATGTCTAATCATGCATTCAAAATACACACATAATTTTAGCAACATATAACATTTAATCAAAGCAATAAATAAAATTTATGTCCATATCGTCCTAATTAAGTTAAACATGCAATTTTAAAGGAATTACACACATAATTAACGACACACATAATCAATAAATTAAAGCAATAATTAAAAATTTAATGAAAAAAAATTAAAATAAATTTTCCACTATTATGGTCCTTGAAAAAAAAAATCCAGCTCTCAAAAAAAATCTGCCCCAAGCGCGCCCCCACGCCCCCAGCAGCCCCAGCAGCCCCAGCTGCCGCAGCGGCCGCAGCGCACGCGCCTGTTGCTTTTCTGTGAGTTTTGTTTTGATTTTGTTCGATCCAAACACCAACAACAGCCCCTTGTAATCGCACAGCGGAACAAAAAACTACCGGAATTGATTTCCGATCGCACATAACTATTACAAAATACCCGGAACAATTACAAAAAAATAGATCTAATACAAAACTAATTTTGTAAAATCTATTCTAACACGATCAACCCTCGTGTAAATTACACCCACGATTAAACCAGGTGGAAACCAAAACAGAAATTAACCACGATTAAACCACGTGGGATCCAAACACATAATTAAAATATATATGACCATAATAGTGGATTAACAACCTGCATCAAAACCAATACAAGCAAAACACTATATACACGCATATATAATTACGACATGGACATTATATCATAAAACGTAGAACCCATTACCAGGCTCTTGATACCTATTGTTGGGAACCACGGACTTAGGGTGTTACTACGTTTTATGATAAAGATAACGAAAAGAGGATTACCTTGTTAATGGTTGATTCCACGCTCTTCTATTGTATTCCCAAATTCCCTTGAGCGAAGTGTGGCCTCCGTCTTCTCAAGTTATCCTCTCTTCTTGCTCCTTGGTGGCTACAATATGTTTTCACACAATCCCAAGCAAGAAGAGAATAAGAATATATATAGGCTACAATAGGGATCATGGATAATTAGGTTGGGCCTTCTAATTACATCTTGAGCCTAGCCCAATGTAATTAAATATTAATTCAATCCACTAAAGAATTAATATTTGCACTACCTTTCCTAATACCGTAATTTAATTAATTCGGTTCCAATATTATTTGCTTATTAAATTCCCCATGTTTAAAATATCATATGTCCATTAATTAAGTAAATTACTGATAATTTATTTAATTAATATCTTTTATCCTTGATCATCCACTCAACCTTTATTTAATTATGCCAGAATAAATTCCAGCTGCAGGGTTTCACATAATTAAATCTTTTTGAGCTTTCAAGGGGACATCATTAACCCGAATATTATCAGGACATGGATTCCTTCAATAAATAATATCCACCATGTATATAATTCCATCACCCAAAATATAATGATATAATTCAAAAGAATTATTTCATATATAAATCAAAGCATATAAATAATATACACGTGTCAATTACTATTTCCGGATTAAGAACCTAAGCATTAATAATAACATAGAATCTTAGTTCTCCTTCTTAATCAGTATTAAGGGAACAATTCTAAATTTGATCCTGTTCAATATACACAAAGTATACTAGTATTATTTATTAGTCAATATAAATTAATCTAAATAATACTACAGCCATACCAGTGGATTGTCCAACACCACCTGTGATGTGAACCTTATTATATTATATAACCGTATTTAACAATCTAATATTCTGTATCTCATTTGATACTAGATTGTTCACAATATATAATATTAGACAACATGTAAACATTCAAATGATTCTCAAATAAACTGGCCAGAAATAAATGTACATACTTCAAATAAATATTTTCAGTATACACTAACAATCTCCCACTTATACTCAAAATATTCTATGTGTACATCAGTGTTTATTTAATCCACTATTACATAAAAATCTATGTGTCCATCCATCTGACTCCTATCGCTTCCACATGCTTGTCAAAAACCTTGGTTGGCAAGCTCTTTGTGAAAGGATATGCTCGGTTGTCTTCTGATGATATGTTAGCCACAACTATATCCCCTCGCTTTACGATTCCTCGTATGAGATGATACTTATGTTCAATATGTTTAGCTGTTTTGTGGTCTCGCGGTTCCTTTGAATTTGCCACAGCACCAGTGTTATCACAATACACCGTCAAGCTCCTAGGTAAATTAGGTACCACATCTAAGTCCAAAAGGAAGTTCCTGAACCATAAAGCCTCCTTGGCAGCCTCAGAGGCCGCCACGTACTCGGCCTCCATGGTGGAGTCTGCAATGCATTTCTGCTTTACACTCCTCCATATAACGGCTCCACCTCCCAAAGTAAAAATATATCCCGAGGTTGATTTCCTCTTATCCCTATCTGATTGGAAATCTAAATCAGTATATCCCAAAGTACGAAGAATCCACTCAAAAGTCGACGCGTGTTCATCCCGCATCAATGCAAACCCGAAAATTACCGATTGATAATGATGATTGACTCCGGTAAATGGGACAAATGGCATTGCATACCTATTTGTCCGATAAGTGGTATCAAAAGCCATAACATCGCCAAAGTTTTGGTAAGCCATTATACATCTCGGATCAATTTATACTAGACACTTCAAGCGATTCTCTTCATCGACTTCGGTCCTAATAAAATATTTAGAACCATTCAACCTATGCAACAAGTCCAACCCCGCTTGGGCGTCACTAATCTCAAACCTTTTCTTCCTCTCGTCTCTTAACACATTCCTAACATGTTGAACATTGAAACCAACTTTGTCATTACCTCCATGAATGTTACCAATCACATTCATCACTTGACAATTACGAACCCCCAAACCATAAAGCATTTTAATCAAACTACGGGTCGCGGTGTTGACATGTTTTTCTCGTTGTACCAAATTCATCTTACTAGGGGAAACAAGACCGTGGTTGTGTACCAATTCAAGTCTAGCTACCTCCCAGTGATGTTTTTTCTTTTGATAATTGACATACATCCTCACCTTGCACTCGCTTTTAGGAAGAACCTCTCTACGCTGTTTATTTTGACTACTCTCGGCGACGACACTTTTTCCATAAAGCCTACAAACATATAAACGACCATATATCTCGTTGTCTTTATTACGATGGCTAGCTTGAATTTTAGTAGCAAATACATTTCGTAAAGCATAAGCCCTAAAAAAATGACCAGCCTCATCCACACTTTGAAAAATTTGATTCAAATATGGAACTCCCCCCCCCATCAACATTTTCATACAAATTTCCATCCTCTACATTATCATCTTCATCTTCCTCCTCACCCTCAACATTATCACTATCATTTTCAACCTCGTTTGCAACCTCATTTTCATCATTTTCATCTTCAACATCAACCAAATCCTCATCTAAATTAATAAATTCCTCATTTCTATCTACAAAATCATCATCTTCAACATATACAGGGGTTTTAGGTTCTTCACTAGTATTTAAATCATCAAGATGTAAGCTATGATCAATAGACTATTTTTTTCATTTGAAGTTTATGACGAAACATACGAGCAAATAATTTATCCGCCATAAAAATGTAAAATTTAAGACAAGAAATATACCTTGAATTGACAAAACTACTTGAATTTCTTGATGAAAATGCCCCAAAATCGCCTAAAATGTAAACTTAGAGAGTAGAATTTTTCTTGAAAATTTTGGTGTTTTTTGTGGTGAAATGAGCTGCTGTTGGGATGCTGGGGATAAGGGGACAGGACCCAACCGCGGAAATTTTCCGCGGTCCGTCCAGACCAACCGCTGAAAATTTCCGCGGTTCGGGTACCATCTCACCCGTTAATCCCCCATCCAATGGCCCTTAAACTGTTTGTTAACAACCTAATAATAGCAAACAGTTGCTACAGACCCTCCCCCAAAACAAAAAAGTTGTGGAAATTTCTTTACCCATCAAGTGCAATTTTAGTTTGACGCTTGAATGGAGTTTACTGCTCGCATTCCCCTGGCTGTTCTTCCACTATATATATGGTAAACAGAAATTCATGAGTAATTCACTGTTAGAAATGTTGTTAATATTTTTATTATAGCCTTGTTTATGTTGATATGTAGAAACTAGATGAATAATCAATCGAATCGTATAAGTACAAATTTTAACCTACACCAAGTTGCACAACAAACCCTGCCAGTAACGTATTTTAAAAGCTAGACAATACCAACAAAGGGTTGATATAGTAATCGAACTCTGGGGTACGGGTGTTTTAGTTAAAAAAAAGGAATAGTCTAAATACACAAGGTTTGCGAGAATTAACTGAGTAGCAAATTCGGATAGAAAAAAATGTAAAATGGCAATCAAACTACTGAAAGTAGGGGACATCAAAATTAAAATTTGCAGCAGCCTTAGTAGCACACATTCATTCAATCGGAGGGGAAGTAAAACCTACTAGTAGTATTTAAACTCATCATGTTCCACTGCAAACACAAGTGATCCTACATTACCGAAAGAGGGTTGCAATATCCTTCCAATAACATCGTAAATATGCCTGAAAAAATCATGTAAAAGTATGGAATGATTCAAGTATTTAAAAGGTTATAACCTTGCGTTTATAACCTTTATAAAGGCAAGGTTACAAATGCAAGGTTATATATACAAAGAGATGTAAATATTTAATTATCCATAAACTGAATTCCTCCCCTAATTTGAATTTGAAATTGGTGTGATGTGTGTATCTTTTTTTACTAAATATGTGTGTGTTTAACTGTGATAATATACATATATACATATATACTCACTCCCCCATAATTTGAATTTGAAACTGATGTGATATGTGTGTTTAACTGTGATAATATACATTTACACATAAGCTCACTTTCCCCTTAATTTGAATTTAAAAGTTAAGTGACGTGTGTGTTTAACTATGATGACATATATTTTAAAACATACAATGTTCTCCCCCTCCTTAATTTGAAATTGAAATTGAAGTAATATTTTTATTTTAACTGTAATCATCTCTGATCTTATATACATTACATTTTATTATCATTTTCTATTTTGAAGGCCTCCTTCAGTGTCTTAGACGGAAGAAATTCAAGGTTAGGAATGAATGGCGGGAAGAAGGGGTCTAGTAAAGGAACTAATCTCCATCCCATTAATGCTTTTATCATTTGTTTTATCTATGTTTTGGTATGTTAACATGTGCTCTGTTTGGTATGTTAACGTGTGTTCAGTTTTAATTATTCGTAATCTGTGTCATATATATGTTTGTATCATTTTTGTGAATGTTGATTTTCTCTTCATAACCCTTATCACATATGTCCACTATATTCATGTTCATGGAGTTCTGATGGAATTATAAAAAGCACCGAGTCATTGTTGTCAAGAGTTTGTGAGTATATATTTTTCCATGAAAATGTACGTTACTGGAACATACTGTGCATATATATGTCCTGATTCAGATCCTGATGCTGAGAAAACCTGATACATATCTTGATCTTGATTCAGATCCTCATGCTGAGATATCCTGATTCATATTCAAATCCTAATGATTAGCTCAACATCATGATTTGAATATGAATTAGGATATCTCAGCATCAGGATCTTAATTAGGATCAGAATATGTATCAGGATTTCTCAGCATCAGGATTTGAATCAGGATGTGAATATGCATAATAATTTCTACATTGTTTTGTCAATAATGTGTCACCCTTTGTCACTCAATATTATTTATATTCCCCATTTAGGGAATTATGACATTTTAAGGAAGAGAGTGTATGAAAGGGAGAACATGTCAACTCCAAGACTAGTTTTTAAACCAAATGTTCATGTTGCCACGATAACAAATTTTGAACTTGGATTTCAGCATGACCACGATGGTAGTGAGTGTTTATATGAATGTCCAATTTATATATGAAATATGTTTATGTTCATGTTGACCGAATGTCCTATTTATGTAAATAGGGAATTATGATCCATTGTCAAACTATCATCCCTCAGATATAAATAAACCGGATTTAAGGGAGTCCAACATCGAAGAAATGTCAGCTACGACACAGAAACACTAAGAAAATGTGGCAAGCAGTGTAACATGTCATGGGTGGACAAAAATTGTGAGTTTTCATTACATATCATCATAATTTAACTGATTAAATACCTAACAGGAACTGCTGTTAATAAAGGGTTATAAGTGAAAATGTAGTGAAATTAAGAGTAAAGAAACATATAACAGTGCTCTATCAAGAGTTTGTGAGTTTGTTTGCTGCAACTTCTTAAAAATTAACAATTATTTATATTATTGTACCTTACCTGAGCTGTTGTTGTCAATATATAGGCAACTATGACCCTTCAATTATGGTAGAGAATTTTTTTAAGGGGAAGAATTTTGGACCTACTTTGCCTGCTTACGAATCTAATTTAGAGGGTATGAAAAAATATAATTTAGGAAACCTTTTATAGTGCATTCAACTTACTGCACAAACTAATTTTTTTCTAATATTTAGTCAATACATAACGAAAGAAGAGGAAAGTGAATGTTATTACAGTGAAATCAAGCCCAATGATAAAAACGTCAATGTCAAATACTAAAATGTCTCCTGGAACACCCTGCCCTGGGTTGTCCTCTTTCAGGCCATAATTGATGAATGTCAAAATCAGACATCTAAGAAGTACAGTGATACAATTCTGTTAGGAATATGTTGTGAACTTGATAATAAGTTGAACAAAACACCTAAGTAGATTTAACTTAGTATATTGTAGCTCTCGACGGATGTTCTACAATAGTCCTGACGGATGGACTTTATTGTCTTGACGGATGACAACTGAACATCCATCGAGAGTGTAGCTTATGTAATAATAAGTCTTTTAGTACATGCTTGTAAAAAATAATTTATTAGTAGATGCTGTAGAATTCTTTAAGTCATGTTGACTACTGGATTGATATGCAGAATAGGTTGGCTAATTGTAAATATAAGATGTCTTGTAATTTTGTATAAGTGAAATAGAGTCAAGTGACAGAAAGGCTCTCGACGGATGATTTATAAAGGCTCCCGACAGATAATCAACAGGGTTCCCGACGAATGACGGATGATCATATTCAAAATAGCAGTTGACAGTGACAACACAGTCACATGCGTTGGATGTTTGCAAATGGAATGTGGCAACCTAATTATAGGATTTAGAGAACAAAGAAGCATTACCATTTCCATACAATTATGATGATATTCAAAGATGCTGGATAGAGTAATGAAGTAGCATGAACTTAGACTAGAAACAATTTTTATTTTACTTGTTTATCTTTTTATCATGTAACTTGATAGTATATAAACCAAGTGTAGTAAGTAGAACAAATAACCAAGTAAGCATTATTTTCAGAGAGATGGAAAAAGCTGTATCTGTTAAGCATTTCTCTGTAATTCTGTAAGTTCACTTGTAAGCAGTTGTGTGCTATTCAAGCATCACAAAGTTCTCATCTATATATATATATATATCTGGTGGATAAGTTCAAATCCACCAGAAAGTTTTAAAGCCTTGTGTTTTATTGCTTTGTGTTTTAATTTTCATTTTACTTTCATTCCGCATTTTTTGCAAAATCAAACACAGTTATATATATTAAGTAAGAACATTCTTTAAATCAGAAAAAGGAGCCAAAATTACATTCAACCCCCTTCTGTAATTCTTGTTGCATTGATTGGGAGTAACACTTGGTATCACAACAAGCTCTTGAAGAACAAAAAGTTTAAAGATCACAACAATTAACAAGATGAACAGAAAAGATGTTGGAGTAAAGATTCCATTTCTGGACAAAGACAACTATCACCATTAGAAGGTGAAGATGCACCTGCATCTCCTATCTCAAGATGCATATGTGGACTACATTGAGAAAGGTCCACATGTCCCTATGAGAGCTGCTATAGGAAATGAAGCATCAGTCCCAAAACCACAAGCATAATGGTCAGATACAGACAAAGAACAAGTTCAGAAGGATAAAAAGGCCATGAACATTCTGTTTAATGGTGTTGACAGTGATCTGTTTGACAACATCATAAACTGCAAGACTGCTAAGGATGTCTGGGATATAATTCAAGTTATATATGATGGAACTGAGCAAGTAAGGGAGAACAAGATGCATTTCTTGATTCAGCAATATGAGCATTTCCATAGTGAAGAAGGTGAGTCACTCACTGACATTTTCAGTAGATTCTAAAAACTGTTGAATGCTCTAAAACTGTATGGAAGGGTCTATCAAACAAAAGACTCAAACCTCAAATTACTTAAATCTCTACCAAAGGAATGGAAGCCCATGACAGTCTCATTGAAATATTCTCAATATTACAAGGAGTTCACCTTGGAGAGACTATATGGTATCCTAAAAACCTATGAGCCTGAAATAGAGCAAGATGAGAAGATGGAGAAAGGAAGAAAGAAGGGAGGGTCCATTACACTAGTTGCTGAGCAAGAAAAAGAGAAGGAGATAAAGGTTGAAGCTATTGAATCTGCACCAAACTCAAATGTTTGTGAAAGAAAAGGAAAGGGACTAGTAGCTGAGCATGAAGACCAGCTTAGTCAAGATGAAATGGATGACATAGATGATCATCTTGCTTTTCTATCCAGGAGATTTTCCAAGCTCAAATTCAAGAAGAATTTTGGAGCAGGTAAGCCAAACAGAAATATGGTTGATAAGTCTAAATTCAAGTGTTTCAAATGTGGCTTGGCAGGTCATTTTGCTAGTGAATGTAGAAAGTCTAATTCTGATAAAAAGAAGTTTGAGCCTGTTGACTATAAGCAGAAATACTTTGAGTTGCTCAAACAAAAGGAAAGGGCTTTCATCACACAAGAGAATGACTGGGCTGCATATGGATTAGAAGATGATGAAGATACAAGCTATGTCAATCTAGCACTTATGGACAAGTCAGATGAAATAGAGACCAGTTCATCAAGCAATCAGGTAATCACAACAAACCTAGCACATTATCTAAAGCTGAGTGTAATGATGTCATAAATGACATGTCTACTGAAATATATCACCTGCGTGTTACCCTCAAGTCTCTCATTAAATAAAATAATAAAATTAAAGAGAACAATGTGTTTTTAAGTGAAAGAAACAATGTGTTAGAGACTCAATTTATTGAGTTTGAAAAATTGAAAATAGAATGCAAGATTGCTAAAGATGAACTAACTGAATCTTTAAAGAAAGATAAGATTTTAAGAAAGTAACTTGAACAAGAACATGAAGTGATTAAAGCATGGAAATCATCTAGAGATGTCCATGCTTAAATTACTAAAGTTCAAGGTATAGAATCTTTCTGTGATGCATCCTTGAAAAAAAACAAGGAGAAACTTGATTCCAATCTGGTTGAAGGACTTTTAACTGATATGGATTCAACGGATGATGAAAATTATCCATCGAATAATCAAAAGGATTATTAGTCGAGAGACAATGAGCTACATTCGGTGAGTACAAGTAAACCAGTTAGCAAAACTAGAATAGCTAAGTTGAATGAAAAGTATGGATCAGTTTCTAAGAACTTTGTTCCAGGAGAAACAAGTTAATTGAATAAGAACAAAAGAGTCAATGTAGGTCATTTGTCTAGCAATATGTGTTAAGTGTGGTAGTGTTAATCATTTGTCTGTTAATTGCAAACTTGCTATGCCTACTCGTATATCTACACCACCTTCATTTCCCATCATGCCTACAATGCATGTTAATGTTATGCCTACACATAATTTGAATGCACAGTATGCTAATATGCCATTTGCACAAAATCCATATTATGCTGCATTTAGTATGCCACAAATGCCATTTAGCATGCCTTACTAGAATAACATGTTTGCACAAAGTATGCCTTTCCATGTTAACCAATATGTGCATGATAATTCCGCAATGATGAATGGTTTTAAAGGTCCAACTCAAATGACAAAGGATGAATCTGAAATACCCAAGTCAAATGAGGTCAAACCTAAGAAACCAAAGAAAAAGGCTAACAAGGTAGGACCCAAGGTAACTTGGGTACCAAAATCAACTTGATTTGATTTTGATGTGTGTAGGGAAATATAAAGAATCTGCGGTATCTGGATAGTGGTTGCTCAAGGCACATGACTTGAGATTCTACCCTGCTCACTGGTTTTAAAGAAAGAGCTGGCACAAGTATTACTTTTGGAGATGACAAAAGGGGCTATACTCTGGGATATGGCTTGATTTCAAAAGATAATATCATCATTGAGGAAGTTGCCCTAGTGGATGGTCTCGAGCATAATTTGTGGAGTTTCAGCCAGCTTTGTGATAGGGGCAACTTAGTTACTTTTAATGCAGAAGCCTGTGTTGTGACTAACAAGAAGAGCAATAAAGTGGTTCTCACTGGAGTGAGAAAAGGGAATGTGTATCTAGCTGACTTCAACTCAACAAATGCAGAATCTGTAACTTGTCTTCTCATTAAAGCAAGTCAAGATGAAAGTTGGCTATGGCACAAGAAGCTGTCCCATCTAAACTTTAAAACCATGAATGAGCTAGTCAAGAAAGAATTGGTTAGAGGTATTCCTCAAGTGGAGTTTTCAAAGGATGGATTGTGTGATACCTGCCAGAAAGGAAAGCAGATTAAAGCATCATTCAAAAAGAAGCTTGAATCATCTATTAAAGAACCTTTATAGTTACTTCTCATGGACTTGTTTGGACCAGTAAATGTGTTGTCTATCTCAAAGAAGATATATTGCCTAGTAATTGTGGATGATTTTTCAAAGTTCTCTTGGACATATTTTCGAAAGTCCAAAGATGAGGCTAGTGAAATCATCACCCAGAAGCCTGTGTTGTGACTGACAAGAAGAGCAATAAAGTGGTTCTCACTGGAGTGAGAAAAGGGAATGTGTATCTAGCTGACTTCAACTCAACAAATGCAGAATCTGTAACTTGTCTTCTCATTAAAGCAAGTCAAGATGAAAGTTGGATATGGCACAAGAAGCTGTCCCATCTAAACTTTAAAACCATGAATGAGCTAGTCAAGAAAGAATTGGTTAGAGGTATTCCTCAAGTGGAGTTTTCAAAGGATGGATTGTGTGACGCCTGCTAGAAAGGAAAGCAGATTAAAGCATCATTCAAAAAGAAGCTTGAATCATCTATTAAAGAACCTTTATAGTTACTTCACATGGACTTATTTGGACCAGTAAATGTGTTATCTATCTCAAAGAAGAGATATTGCCTAGTAATTGCGGACGATTTTTCAAAGTTCTCTTAGACATATTTTCGAAAGTCCAAAGATGAGGCTAATGAAATCATCACCAATAACATAAGGCAAGTTAGCAATCATCCTGACTTCAAGGTTAGAAGAATCAAGAGTTGCAATAGAACTGAGTTCTAGAATTCTGTAATGAGAATGTTTTGTGAAGAACATGGAATCATGCATGAGTTTTCTGCAATAAGGACTCCACAACAAAATGGTGTGGTGAAAAGGAAGAATAGATCACCTACTGAAGCTGCAAGAACTATGTTTGAACAATCAAGACTGCCAACTTATTTTTGGGCAGAAGCTGTGAATACAGCATGTTACACTCAGAATATCTCCTTGATCAATCAAGAAAAAGACATGACTCCATATCAGATATTCAAGAATAGGAAGCCAACTCTTAATTTTCTTCATGTATTTGGATGCATATGCTACATTTTAAGGACTCAAACTAAACAGCATGGAAAATTTGATGCTAAAGTAGATGAAGGAATTTTTGTTGGATATGCTATTGGAAAAGCATATAGAGTCTACAATCTTAAAACAAACATTGTTATGGAATCTGTTCATGTCGTGTTTGATGATAAGAAGATTGAAGGACTAAAAGATGAAGGTTTCCATGATAGCCTCAAATTTGATAATGTTGAGATAATTTGTGATGACAGTGATGATGATAGTGATCAAAAAATAGTGGCTAAGGATAATGCAGAAAAGACTATCTCCAATTACGTTCAAAATTCAACATCAGTTGAGTTACATAATGCATCATCTGTCGATAGACAATCAGCATCATCCGTCGGGATACAAAGTGCATTATGTCGATAGACAATCAGCATCATCCATCGGAACAATAAGAGAAGCCGAGAGTCAGAATAAATCACTTACAGAAAAAACTCCTTCTTCAAATCAAAGATCCACAAACTCAGGGGGAGTTTCTTCTAATCAAAACTCAGTCACACATCAAGACAATAATGAGGCCTCTTCATCTAGAGCTAATCTACCATAACAGAGAAAATGGACTAGAGATCACCCTTTTGAGCTTATTATTGGTAATGTATCTTCTAGAGTTCAAACAAGAAAAGCAACTCAAGAAGAATGTATATATAGCAGCTTTCTTTCAAAGGAAGAACCAAAGAAGGTAGAAGAAGCTATGTTGGATCATGATTGGGTTTTAGCTATGCAAGAGGAGCTAAACCAATTTGAAAGAAACAAGGTATGGAAGTTGGTACCCAAGCCTAAATGAAAGAATCCAATTGATACAAGTGGTTATTCAGAAATAAGATGGATGAAAATGGCATAGTTGTCAAGAACAAAGCTAAATCGGTTGCTAAGGGCTACTGTCAACAAGAAGGAATAGATTTTGATGAAACTTTTGCTCCTGTTGCAAGACTTGAAGCCATCAGAATTTTCTTAGCCTATGCAGCCCATGCCAATTTCAAAGTTTATCAAATGAATGTCAAAAGTGCCTTTCTGAATGGAGATTTGGAGGAGGAAGTCTATGTCAGTCAGCCTCCTGGTTTTGAAGATCCAAATTATCCAGAATATGTCTACTATCTTTTGGGAGCACTTTATGGATTGAAGCAAGCACCTAGAGCCGGGTATGATACTTTGTCAAAGTTTCTCATAGAAAATCACTTCACAAGAGGTACTGTTGACAAAACTTTATTCTTTGGAAATGTTAATGGCTCTAGTATACATGTTTAAGTCTATGTAGATGATATTATATTTGGCTCTACAGATGAAAAACTTTGCAAAATGTTTGCCAAACTGATGCAAAGTAAGTATGAAATGAGCATGATAGGAGAACTAACTTACTTTCTTGGTTTACAAGTAAAGCAAGTTAGTGATGGAATATTCATTAGTCAAACCAAGTACATTTATAATCTTTTAAAGAAGTTTGATCTAATGGATTGCACATCTGCAAAAACTCCTATGGCCACTGCAACTAAACTTGAATTAAACACTACTAAGTTGTCTGTGGATATTTCAAGTTATAGAGGCATGGTTGGCTCACTTTTGTATTTAACAACTTGTACGCCAGATATAATGTTTGTTACTTGTCTTTGTGCTAGATTTCAGGATGATCCTAAAGAGTCTCATTTAATAGCTATAAAGAGAATTTTCAGATATCTCAAAGGAACACCAAAACTTGGCATTTGGTACCCTAGAGATTCTGTTTTTGATCTAACTGTTTATTCAGATGCAGACTATGCAGGGTGCAAAATTGATAGAAAAAGCACTACAGGAACCTGTCAATTCCTAGGAAACAAGCTAGTATCCTTGTTCAGTAAAAAGCAGAATTCAATCTCTACTTCTACAGCTGAGGCTGAATTAATTGCTGCTGGCAATTGCTGTGCACAAATTATATGGATGAAGAACCAATTGTTGGACTATGGTCTGCAAGTGGACAGAATTCCTATTTTCTATGATAACACAAGTACAATTGCCATTACTTAAAATCCAGTACAACATTCAAAAACAAAGCACATAGAAATCAAGTACCACTTCATTAGGGAACATGTAATGAATAGTACTGTGGAACTTCATTTTGTTCCAAGTGAGAAGCAACTTGCAGATATCTTTACTAAACCACTTGATGAATCCACCTTCACTAGGTTGGTAAGTGAGTTAGGTATTCTTCATTATTTTTAAAAATATTTTTGATTATCTTGCAAGTTGAAATGCAGCCAGAAACTTAATTGATTTTTATGTTTTGAATGAAAATTTGGCTAAGTCAAATTATCCATCGAGTTTGATCATCCGTTAAAGTAGAGTAGCCTGGTAAAAATTAATTACTATTCTGGATTATTTTTAAACCCGACAGATAATTGCTTTATTCCCATCCGTCGAATTGTCAACATCTTAGCCATTAAAGTTCTGAACATTATCCATCATATTTACTTATAGTCTGTAAGTATATCATGACGGATAATTGACAGAATTTTGACAGTTTATTTTTACTTTTAAAACGGCTATTTTGGGCAATTTTCATTGGGTATTTAATTTTTACCTTTAATTTTTATCCCATTTTATCTGAGAATACATAAAAGCCTTATTCCAAGTTTATTTTAGCTTTTATCTTTCTCTACCGCAATTAACTGCTTTCTTCTTCCTCAAAACAAACCCCCTTTATTTTTGCAACCTTTCTTGCTTAACAATGGCACTAGTAGTCAAGATCATGTCTCAGACATGATTTATTTATGAAAAGAACAACTTTGTGGCTCTTGTGAACTAAGAAATTCCAGCCTCTGAAGATTATCACAAAATGATGGATTTTGTAAAGGGATGCACGCTTAACTATGCCATGCTGAAATCACCCACAATTTACCGTGAAGTTGTGGAGGAGATGTAGACTACTGATGTGTATCAGGCAACTGACAAAATAATAACTCTCTCCGTTAAAGGTAAGGAATTTTATATTAACAGTGATACTATTCAAGCATGCTTTAAAATTCCTGAAAACACTACTACTAAACCACACACAGATGCTAATTTAGTTAACTTACTTAATTCTATTAGCTATGCACTTCCTAACACTAAGTTAAGTGAGATTAGGAGGCTAGGTCTTAGGAAATAGTGGAGTTATCTATGTGATGTAGTTACCAAGGTGTTTTCTGGTAAAATAAGTAACTTTGATTCTATCAATACTGCCATGCTTAACATGCTCTACATGCTACTTACTGATAATTACTGTAATTTTAGTGATGCTATCATGTTTGAGTTAGGTTATGTGGCGCCCTCCAAACCCGGGTCAGAAGTTTGGGTTCCACACACATACCTTATTTATAATCTGCTTATTACAATAATAAAGATAATAATAATATGCAGTGACCCTACTTATCAACTACCACGAACCGTAACAGGTTAAAGTATGCACACAAGCCACACACACACACTTATATTACAAACGTCCAAATCCCAACTATTCAAACTTACAACTGAAGAACAAACATCATTATAAACTTTACAAAGTTAAACTATCTCAAAAGCTGTCAGCTAGCTTAACTCGATCAACCTGGACCCCTAGCTCTCACACTGGATTGGGGATGCTCGCTACCAACAGGTTCCTTCTTAACTGGAAAAGAACATAAACAATATCGCACAAATGAGCTAACTAGCTCAGCAAGTCACATTGACAATACTGAGAATAAAATGATCGAGTGAAATGAGTTACGGTATCAAGGGAATAATGAATAAGGATATATAATTTGATATTATATTTTTATTTTAAAAACCAAGGTTAGGTTGCTGACCAGTCACGCACTAACCCCGAGCAAGGCACACAACTCTGCTCTAATTACTGGATCCAAGGCACACATTGGCCTAAGTTGACCACAAATCTGGTCTAACAACGAATCTGGTCCACAATTTTATAAAACAATCCAATTCTATCACAATAACCGAATAAACAATGTAAAGCGATAAACAGAATCATAATCAATATGGGATATTTCAATCAAAAGATGGGTTTCAATCTTCACAAGGAAACAAAATAGCAATTCCAAAGAATGGCTATCAGCTGGTGAAAGGATCGGATAACAAAAGAGTCAAAGTTTCAAATATACAAGGATTTGGTTTTTCAATGCATAATGTTCAATGGTTTGAGTATGTAAGAAAATCTTGGTTATGTGTTCGGTATTTAGTTTGCATGTATTTGTGGAGTAGTATCATATATCGGTGGTTCGTATATATTCGGGTGTTCAAAAATCAGTGGTTCAGAAAGAATAAGGTTTACGGTTCAAAGATCAATAACTAGAATCAAGGTTTAGGGTTCAGTGCTTCAAAGCACTTGCGATATAAAATAGAACTATCAACTATTCATAACATATCTCGAGAAAGTTCAGAACACTTGCCTGGAATTAGTCTGCTATACTTCACTAACTTTCAATCATAATATCTTACTCCTCGACTACTTGATATCCTTTCCTACGCCTGACCTCTTATGTTCATATAACATAAGTATCTATCAATACTCAACTCATATGATTCTATTCGGTATACACTTCTATCTACCCCTCATTTTACCCAAATTCGATTAACGAATTAAAAGTTATGCTAAAAACAAATAAGCACCGAACATATAGACCAATAGTCTAACAAACAAGTCACGTATAACACATAGCACATCAAATAACTAATGAAATTCCATTTATAGAGAGGTCTCGGGTCATAAACACTCTTTCAGGTATTTAATATGATTTTTAAAACATTTTTCAGAGTCAAAACGGGTTGTTGGATCAATTTCGGGTAATAAACAGAGTCTGATTACTCAAATCTGACTCTAAAATAATTTTATAATAATTATCGAGCCTTAAAAATAATTTAAAATAATATTTTAAAGCTCGAAACTATTTTTCAGGATTTTTAAATCATTTTAAAATAATTAAATTAAATTAAATAATCAATTAAAGTCACTTAATAAATAATTAAACTAATTAATCAATTCATCTTTAAATTAATTGATCAATTAATCAATTATTTATTTATTAAAATTAATTAATTAAGTAATTTAGATATATTTTTGAATTAAAAATGAATTTTGGAATTAAAATAAATGATTTTTTTTGAATTTTAAAATAATTAAAACTATTTTTGAAATCATTTTATAAAAAGAAATCCTATTTTTGAAAGTATTTAAAACAGAAATACTAATTTCGAAAGTTTTGTAATTGGAAATCTTGTTTTTAAAAACTTTTTAAAGAACAGGGGCTAAAATGTAAGTTCTTGAAAACTAGGGGAACTAGACAGCAATTTTGCCGTCTCCCCCCTTCATCCTCACCGGCGGGCGGCCGTGAAGCCATTAACGGCTCGCCGGAAACATGCCTCAAAGCTCAGAATCATTCGAAAACTCGGGGAAATGTGCGGGTGATTGCCAAGAATTCATTCATGTAAACAAATCAAGCAAACAAACTCCTATTAACCGGATTTGTGCCCGTAAACGAAGAACATCAGCGAACTTTCAAATCAACAACACGGTCACTACGAGCAACGTCGATTAGCAAGCTATATATGAATCGATTTCAAATTTCATAACACAACCCACCCCTCTAAAACGTCTACAAATCCCTAAATAAGAAACCCCCAAATTTAGTCAAGAACATTCAAACGAGTATAAACCATAATTATACAATTCGAGAATCAAACCCTAATTTGAACATGTTATTGAACTCCAAATCAAGCATATAATATACTAAAATGATCAGGAAGAAAAGATCTACAACATGCAATCATCAAATCATACAAATAATTGCTCGAACTCAAAACCCTAGTTATAATTCTTAAAAATTCGAATATAAATCAGTTTATAGGAAATTAATCTTTGATTCTAGGTTGAAACTGATGGCTGAATCAGATAGGATATTTCTCAGGCTTTTATTCGAGTATATGCACGCCTCAATCCGTTATCGATAACGCCTCCAGATTTAGGTTTGATTACGAAGAACGGTTTATAAATATAGTATTTTCTCTGTTTTATATATATTTTACTGATTGCAAATGATTTTCTGTACGAAATAAATTACGGTAAGGGCTATTTATATTTACGGGAAATTAATACCCCGTTGGATCATTCCGGATATAAAATAGTACGTTTATTTATAAAAACAGATCCAAAAGGTACCGGTTTTCGAGATAATTATCCAAATCTGTACAATTTGTACTGTGTTGGGAATATGTTGTGAACTTGATGATTACATTTACAAAACACCTTAGTAGATTGAACTTAGTGAAAAATATAGCACTCGACGGATGATCAAATATAGTCCCAATGGATGAGTCAATATAGTCCCGACGGATGATGATTTGACATCCATCGAGTGAGTAGCTTATGTAACAATAAGTCATGTAGCACATTTCTGCAAACACCTTTGTATAGATTCTGTAGTAGCATAAAAGTCATGTTGACTTTAACTAGATATGCAGAATAGGTTGATTAATTGTAAATATAAGATGTCTTGTAATTCTGCATAAATGAAATGAAGTCTAGTGTCAAATAGCTACCCGACGAATGATTAACAAAGCTACCCGACGGATGATCAACAAGGCAACCCGACGGATGATAATCATGTACCCGACGGATGATCAATTCAAACATCTATTGACAGTGACAACAAAGTCACATGCGTCGAGTGTTTGCAAAAGGAATGTGGCAGCCTATTCAGCTGGGTTTTTGGGAACAAACAAGCATTACCATTTCCATGCTATTATGAAGATATTCAAAGATGCTGGAATAGAGTAGTGAAGCAACATAGTATTAGACTTGATAGGTTTTGTTTTATTATCTTGTCTTATTACTATGTAATCTTGGTGATATATAAACCAAGAGTAGCAAGTAGAACAACAACAAGACTAAGCAAATACATTCTCAGAGAAACAATTGTAAGCTGTATCATGTAGCATTTCTCTGTAAGTTTAGTTGTTCATATTTGTAAGCAGCTTTGAGCTATTCAAGCTTCACAGGGATCTCTTGATATATATATATATATATATATCTAGTGGATACATTCAAATCCACCAAAAAGTTTTTAAAGACTTGTGTTTTTATTACTTGTGTTTTGATTTATCTAAATCTTCATTCCGCACTTTGACAACATCATCAATTGCAAGACAGCCAAGAAGGTTTGGGACACCATTCAAATAACTTGTGATGGAATTAAAAAGGTTAGAGAAAACAAGATGCAGTTACTAATTCAGCAATATGAGCATTTCCACTGTGAAGAAGGTGAAACTCTCACTGATATCTTTAGTAGATTTCAAAAGCTACTAAATGCTCTAAAGTTGCATGGAAGAGTCTACTAAACCAAAGATTCTAACCTCAAATTCCTGAGATCCCTTCCAAAAGAATGGAAACCAATGATAGCCTCTTTGAGAAATTCACAAGAGTACAAGGAGTTTACACTAGAGAGACTGTATGACATTCTAAAGACTTATGAGCTTGAAATAGAGCAAGATGAAAGAATGGAGAAAGGGAGAAAGAAAGGAGGGTCCATTGCACTGGTTGCTGAATTAGAGAAAGAGAAGAAGATGAAGATAAAAGATGTTGAGTCTACTTCAAAGGTTTGTGAAAACAAGAGCAAGGGGCTGGTAGCAGAAAATGAAGATTCTTTGAGCCAAGAAGATATGGATGATATTGATGAACATCTTGCATTTATTTCCAGAAGATTTTCCAAGCTCAAGTTCAAGAAGAACTTTGGAGCATCTAAGCCAAATAGAAACATGGTGGATAGATATAAGTTTAAATGTTTCAAATGTGGCTTGGAAGGGCACTTTGTTAGTGAGTATAGAAAGTCAGATTCCAGCAAGAAAAAGTTTGAGCCTGTGGATTATAAACAGAAGTATTTTGAGTTGCTCAAACAAAAGGAAAGGGCTTTTATTACACAAGAAAATGACTGGGCAGCAGATGGTTTGGATGAGGATGAAGATGTCAGCTATGTCAATCTAGCCCTAATGGCCAAGTCTGATGAAACAGAGACAAGTTCTTCAAGTAATCAGGTAATCACCACTAACCTTGCACATTTATCTAAAGCTGAATGTAATGATGCAATAAATGACATGTCTACTGAATTATATCATTTGCGTGTTATACTTAAGTCTCTCACTAAGGAAAATGTTAAAATCAAAGAAAGCAATTTGTTTTTAAGTGAGAGGAATAATGTGCTAGAGTCTCAGTTTATTGAATTTGAAAAATTAAGAATAGAATGTAAGATTGCTAAGTATGAATGAACTGAGTCCTTGAAGAAAGAAAAGATTTTGAAGAAGCAGCTTGAACGAGAACAGGAGGTGATTAAGGCATGGAAATCATCTAGAGATGTCCATGCTCAAATCACCAAAGTTCAAGGTATTGAGTCTTTCTGTGATGCAGCCTGGAAAAAGAGTAAAGAGAAGCTAGAATCTAATTTGGTTGAAAGATTACTAACAGATGCAGACTCGACGGATGATGAGAGTCATCCGTCGAATAATCAAAAGGGTTATCCGTCGAGTGACATAAATTCTCATCCATTGGCTGTAAGCAAACCTGTGAGTAAAGCCATACTTGCCAAGTTAAAAGAAAAATATGGATCAGTTTCCAAAAACTTTATTTCAGGAGAATCTAGTCAAGTGAAGAACGAGAAGAAAGTGAATGCTGGTCATCTGTCCATCAAGCAATTGAACGACAGATTATAAAAGATTGAGGTTAAAACAGAGGCTAAAAAGAAAAACAGTAGAAATGGGAAAGTAGGGATTAACAAACAGAACAACTACACACCTGATAATATGCTCCTAGAAAAATCTGTGTTAAGTGTGGTAGTGTTAATCATCTGTCTGTTAATTACAAACTTGCTATGCCTACTTCCATGACTATACCACCTTCTTTTCCCAACATGAGTGATATGCCTTCTATGTCTATGAATGCTATGTCTACACTGAATATGAATGCACAGTTTGCTAATATGCCATTTGCACCTAATCCTTATTATGCTGCATTTAGTATGTCTCAAATGCCATTTAGCATGTCCTACTGGAATAACATGTTTGCAAATAGCATGCCATTTCCTGTTAATCAAAATATGCATGACAATTCTGTTTTAATGAATGGTTTCAAAGGTCCAACTCAGATGACTAAGGATGAATCTGATATCCCTAAGTCAAATGAGATCAAACCTAAGAAACAAAAGAAGAAAGCTAACAAGGCAGGACCCAAGGAAATTTGGGTACCAAAATCAACTTGATTTGATTTTAATGTGTGCAGGGAAATAGAAAGAATCTGTGGTACTTGGATAGTGGCTGTTCAAGACACATGACTGAAGATTCTACCTGCTCACAGAGTTCAAGGAAAGAGCTGGCCCAAGTATTACTTTTGGAGATGACAACAAGGGTTATACTGTGGGATATGGCTTGATTTTAAAAGACAATGTTATCATTGAGGAGGTTGCCTTAGTGGATGGTCTCAAGCTTAATTTGTTGAGTATCATCCAACTTTATGATAAAGGCAATTTAGTAACCTTCACTACAGAAGCCCGTGTTGTGAAAAACAAAAGGAGCAACAAAGTGGTTCTTACTGGAGTGAGAAAAGGAAATGTGTACCTAGCTGACTTCAACTCATCAAATACATAATCAGTTACTTGTCTTCTCAGTAAAGAAAGTAAAGATGAAAGTTGGCTATGGCACAAGAAGCTATCCCATCTAAACTTCAAGACCATGAATGAGCTTGTAAAGAAAGATGGAGTTTTCTAAGGATGGACTGTGTGATGCTTGCCAAAAGGGAAAGCAAATCAAATCATCATTCAGAAAGAAGCTTGATTCAACAATTGAAGAACCTTTGCAACTGCTATACATGGATTTATTTGGACCAGTCAATGTGTTGTCCATCTCAAGGAAAAGATTTTTCCTAGTAATTGTAGATGATTTCTCAAAGTTCTCTTGGACATATTTCCTAAAGTCTAAAGATGAGGCTAGTGAAATCATCATCAATCAAATAAGGCAAGTCAACAATCATCATGATTTCACAGTTAGAAGAATTAGGAGTGACAATGGAACTGAGTTCAAGAATTCTGTCATGAGAACATTTTGTGAAGAGAATGGGATTATGCATGAGTTTTCAGCAGCAAGAACTCCACAACAAAATGGAGTAGTAGAAAGAAAGAACTTGAAGCTGCAAGGACAATGCTTGAAGAATCAAAGTTACCAACATACTTCTGGGCTGAAGCTGTAAATACTGCATGCTACACTCATAATATTTCTCTGGTTAATCAAGCAAAATGCATGACTCCCTACCAATTGTTCAAGAACAAGAAGCCAACTCTAAATTTTCTTCATGTCTTTGGCTGCAAATGTTATATCTTGAGAAATTAAACTGATCAGAATGGGAAGTTTGATGCTAAAGCAAATGAAGGAATTTTTGTTGGATATGTTGTTGGTAAAGCATACAGAGTCTACAATCTGAGAACAAACATTTTTGTGGAATCAATACATGTTGTGTTTGATGATAAAATGATTGAAGGACTGCAAGATGGAGATTACCATGAGAGCCTCAAATTTGACAATGTGGAGATGGTTAGTGATGATAGTGATGATGAAAGTGATCAAGAAACTACTAATAAGGATAGTGTAGAAAAATCTACAACCAATGAAGCTAATAACTCAACATCCATCGAGTTACAAAATGCTTCATCCGTCGATAGACAATCTGCATCATCCATCGGGAGATAATCAACTTCATCCATCGGAACTCAAAATTCACCATCCGTCGGGTCATCAAAAGAAGCTGAAAGTCAGAATAGATCACTTACAGAAAGTCCCTCTTTCTCAAATCATAGATTTACAAACTCATGGGGAGTATCTAATAATCAAAACTGAATCACACATCAAGACAACAATGAGGCCTCTTCATCTAGAGCTAATCTACCTCAACAAAGGAAATGGACAAAGGATCACCCCTTCGAGCTCATCATTAGTGATGTATCTTCTAGAGTTCAAACAAGGAGAGCAACTCAAGAAGAATGTCTAAATAACAGTTTCCTATCTAAGGAAGAACCAAAGAAGGTAGAAGAAACTTTGTTTGATCCTGATTGGATTTTAGCTATGCAGGAGGAGCTAAACCAATTTGAAAGGAATAATGTATGGAAGCTGGTACCCAATCCTAAAGGAAAGAATCCAATAGACACCAAATGGGTATTCAGAAACAAGATGGATGAAAATGGCATAGTAGTCAAGAACAAAGCTAGATTGGTTGCTAAGGGCTATTGTCAATAAGAAGGAATATATTTTGATGAAACCTTTGCTCCTGCTACAAGACTTGAAGCCATCAGAATCTTCTTAGCCTATGCAGCCCATGCAAATTTCAAGGTCTATCAAATGGATGTCAAGAGTGCTTTTCTAAATGGAGATTTGGAGGAGGATGTCTATGTGAGTCAGCCTCCTGGTTTTGAAGATTCAAATCTACCTAATCATGTATAATATCTTTTGAAAGCACTCTATGGATTGAAGCAAGCACCTAGAGCCTAGTATGACACTTTGTCAAAGTTTCTTTTAGAGAATCACTTCACTAGAGGTACTGTAGACAAAACTTTATTCTTTAGAAATGTTAATGGCGCTAGCATACTTTTTCAAATTTATGTAGATGACATTATTTTTGGCTCTACAGATGAAAAACTTTGCAAAAAGTTTGCCAAATTGATGCAAAGTAAGTATGAAATGAGCATGATGGGAGAACTAACTTACTTTCTTGGTTTGCAAGTTAAGCAAGTTAGTGATGAAATATTTATTAGTCAAACTAAATACATTTATGATCTTTTAAAGAAGTTTGAACTAATGGATTGCACATCTACAAAAACTCCCATGGCCACTGCAACTAAACTTGAATTAAACATTACTGAAAAGTCTGTGGATATTTCAAGTTATAGAGGCACGGTTGGCTCACTTCTATACTTAACAGCTAGTAGGCCAGATATAATGTTTGCTACATGTCATTGTGCTAGATTTCAGGCTGATCCTAGAGAATCTCATTTAATTGCTATTAAGAGAATTTTCATATATCTCAAAGGTACACCAAAACTTGGCATTTGGTACCCTAGAGATTCTGGTTTTGATCTAACTGGTTATTCAGATGCAAATTATGCAGGGTGTGGAATTGATAGAAAACGTACAACAGGAATCTGTCAATTTCTAGGAAACAAGCTTGTGTCCTGGTTCAGTAAAAAGCAAAATTCAGTTTCTACTTCTACAGCAGAAGCTGAATATATTGCTGCTGGCAGTTGCTGTGGACATATTTTGTGGATGAAAAACCAATTGTTAGACTATGGTCTGCAAGTGGAAAGAATTCCCATTTTCTGTGATAACACAAGTGCAATTGCCATCACTGAGAATCCATTACAGCATTCAGGAACAAAGCACATAGACATCAAGTACTACTTCATAAGGGAACATGTAATGAATGGTACCGTGGAACTATAATTTTTTCCAAGTGAAAAACAACTTACAGATATATTTACCAAGCTACTGGATGAATCCACCTTTTCAAGGTTGGTAAGTGAGTTAGGTATGCTTAATTACTCTTGAATCTTTTAAGATAATTTGCAAGTTGTGATGAAGCCAGAAATTTAATTGATTTTTCAGTCTTGAATGAAATTTTGGCTAAGTCAAAATTTACATCCCGACGGATGATCATTATCCATCGAGTTCGATCATCCGTCGATATACAATTTTTTAATAAAATCAATTATTTTTCTGGAATATTTTATATCTCGACGGATAACTGATTTATCCTCATCCGTCGAATTGTCTCATTCGTAGCCGTTGATTTTCTGAACATTATCCATCGAGTATACTTACAGTTTGTAAGCATAACACGACGGATAAGTGATGGAATTTTTATAGTTTATTTTTTAAACGGCTATTTTGGACAATTTTTATTAGTCACTTTATTTTACTTTATTATTTTTGACAGTTATTTTTGAGATAGTATAAAAGCATAATTCATTTATCATTCTCAATTCATCTGCTCTAACTTCTTTCTTTCTCAAAAGAAATTACCCTCTCTCTCTGCAATTTTTACTCTCTAACAATGGCACCTGTCATCAAGATCATGTCTCAAACTGGCTTCATCTATGAGAAGAACAATTTCACGGCTCTAGTGAACAAGGGGATTCAACAGTCTGGCGACTACCACAAAATGATGGATTTTATGCAAGGCTGTAAGCTCAAATATGCCATGCTAGAGTCTCCCACTATCTACTGTGAGGTTGTGGAGGAAATGTGGACGACTGCGGTGTACAACTCAACTGACAAGACTATCACTTTCACTTTTAAAGGTAAGGAATTCTGTGTTAATAATGACATTGTTAAAGCATGCTTTATGATTCCTGATAATATTGTCACTACTCCACATACAGACACTGATATTGTTAACATGTTAAACTCTATGGGTTATGCACTCCCCATCTCTAAATTAAGTGAAATTAGGAGATTGGGTCTTAGGAAAGAATGGAGTCATCTGTGTGATGTAGTTACTAAAGTATTTTCTGGTAAAATTAGCAATTTTGATTCTGTTAATATCTCCATGCTCAATATGCTCTACATGCTAGTAACTGATAAATACTTCAATTTTAGTGATATAGTCTTGTTTGAGTTGGGGTTTAAGTTAGGGGAGCTTAATAAGAGGGGTAAGAATGTTTATTATGCTAGATTTTTAATGATGCTTGCTAACCACCTCTCTGAGGATATTGTGCTTAAGAACCCAACCAACAAGTTAGATTGTTGGGTTCAAGAAAGGAGAATTATTGCAAATCTTAATAGAGCAGATCACCACAAAGAGGTGCCACTCTTCTACTTTCCAGTAATGGAGGCACCTCAGGTAAGTGAGGTAATTTTAACTGTCTCTACTCTTCCAACCTCAACCATTTCTTTCCCTTCTAGTGTAGCAGTGGCATCTGTGTCAATGACCAGACAAATGCCTACCCAAGCTACCAAAACCAAAGTTTCAAAACCAAAGACAAAGAAAGCCCCCTCTGGTGTCTCTCAAAAGATACCAATTGTAAAATCTACTAAACACAAAGAGGGGAGTGTGAAGGTGGGAAAAACAGGTGAGGGACAGGGTGAAAATCAAAGAAGCCCTAGGGATAAGGATGGTGAGCATAGTGTACCCAAACCAAGCCACACCACAGTTTCCCAACAAACTGTGGTTGTTAATAAGGATAAAAGCTCAATTCTAGTTTCATCCTCCCAAAATGATGTAACTATTGAAACAAGCTCTCAACCAGAAGCACAAAACAAAAAGGGTAGGGACACAAGTTCACCACAAACCTACACAAGAAATAAGAAAACAAAAACCCTTGGGGATGCATAGGGTACACACACAGTGCAATCTAGAGCTAAAGATCCAGTCACTATACCATCTCAAAGTCAAATTGATGTGGCTCCAACAAATATGGAGTCACAACCAAAATCTGTACAAATTGAAACACCTCAAACACCAAATTCTCCCACACACTCTTTGGATGTTGACATGATTCAAACATCACAACTATATTCTCCATCTTTAACTCTGTTGGAGAAGCCAAAAATTCATGCAAGTGAGCATCATCTTCTAGATGATTTGTTGGCTCACTTTCCATTTCTTTCTGAGACTGTTGAGACATCTGTGCCAAAATTTTCATCAATGTGCACAGAGTCCACAATAGTTTCCACTCCAAACTCATTCATTTCTACTCACTCAATGGATATTGTTCATCCGTCGAGTAGTGATTGTATCCCGACATATGTGCCTAACAGCAGTCATCCGTCAGATAGTCAAATTACTAAACCAATGATATTTCTCATCCGTTGGGTGTTTCTGCACAACTCCAAAGTTCAACTATAGTCACAAGTGCAGATGACTTAGTAATTGTGCAATAACCATTAGGATTGAGGGAAGGTAGTGACATGAGTGAGAGTCTGGGTTGCTCCCAGGAAAAAAGAGAGAATAAGACTGATCGAATGCAGTCCATTTCTTCAGGACTAGAAAAAGTGAGTGTGAGGAGTTCCACCGTAGATGGTGAAGGTGAGGGTGTGAGGGTGGGGAGCCAAGGTGAGACCTTGATGCAAGAAAAGAGAGATAATGAGAGAAATGCAGGTACAGGAGACATAAGGGTGGATGTCATTGTAAGTGAGTCAATGAATGTCCAGGATGCTAACATGAAGGAACTACTTCAGCAAAGTCAAGCTGATATAGATTCTACCCCCTTGGATGCTGAGGCATTTACTCACCCTGTTCCAGCATATCAACTTCTAGCTGGACAGGGCAATGACAATGACAATGTAGAAAGGATGATAAACTTAGTGCACACCATACAGTCCATGCAAAAAGCTAAGGATGCCATCACAGCTTTGCCTTCAACAGCTGGCGATGTTGATTATGAGACTGGTGGTTCAGAAGAATTCTTTGGAGGTGAGGGTGGAGATAGTGAAGAAGAGCCATTGGACATAGGGGGAGAAGTAGGCCCTAGTTCAAGATCAGGCATGCCATCTTGGGCATTTTTAAAGCAATGTGATGAACACTACTTCAAGACAACCCTGATTCAACTTATAAATCAGACAAATTCTGCTCTTCAAACCACCACAAATGCCAGCACCAAAAAACTCCTTCAAGCACAACTTGCTTCTCTGCAACTACAACAAATCCAAGGTCTTCAACATGCTCAAGATGTCAACACTATCAAAGGTGATATTGATCAGATGAAAAAGGACATTTCTGAAAGGATGGACTCTAAACTTCCAGAAGCTACAATGCTTGGCATTAAGAGACAACTCAGGAAAAAATCTGATCTTTCCAA
Organism: Apium graveolens; assembly: GCF_009905375.1. Taxonomy (NCBI): domain Eukaryota; kingdom Viridiplantae; phylum Streptophyta; class Magnoliopsida; order Apiales; family Apiaceae; genus Apium; species Apium graveolens. The sequence goes on along the minus strand of NC_133649.1, from coordinate 151,222,771 downwards.
AAAGATAGATGCCTTGGATACAAGAATGAAAGCAATGGAAGCATCTCTTACAGCAATCCATCTACACCAAGCTCAACAAATAGACTTGCTTCAGAAACTGGTGGTTGCACAGACCTCCTCTCCTCAGCTTGATGATAACAAAAAGGGGAGAAAGAGAGCTCTAGGAGTGAGGGGGAGCAAAAAGTGCTCAACATTCAAGTGAGTAAATAATTGCTTTCACAAAGCCACCAGCTAAAGATAGCATTGATCTAATTAATGAAGCAGCAACCTCTTTGAGAGCAGCTGAGAAGAAGCAGTTTAGTACAATAAACTGGGAGAAAATTGATGAGGATATTCAAAAGAAATTTGGTCTAGTAAAGAAGCCAGAAAAATCAGCCATTCATCACTCTCAAGTCAGGCAAATTTATGTGAATGATATGAGCATGAACTATCTGGAAAGAGGCCAGACATCCAGCATCAAGTCTCTAAAGGCAGATCTAATCATGAAGCCAAAGGTGAACTACCCAAAATCTTCACTAAAGAACCCTTTGGACACAATGTATGAGACACCAAAGCCTGATGAGAAGAAACTGTTGTCAAGATCTATTGCATTCTACAAGGATCCAGCTGATTCAGCATTGAAAAGAAAAATGCCAAGGTTTTTAGAAATGGTAAGGAAATTTGTGTGGTGGTTGGAGACCCTCAATTTGTTGAAGAAAAAAGGGAAGAAAAGGCAAGATTGAAGCAAGAAAAGAAGCAAGCTCCTCTAGATGCTAAAAAGCTCAAACAAAAGAAGGAGCAAGCTGCTATCTTGGCCAAGTTGCAAGATGTGAAACCCACACAACAAATTTCTGCACAACCATCTGTAAATGCTGAATCTCAAGATCAAGTAGTGCAAGATGAACATCCACAGATGAATAAACCAAGGTACAAGCAAAGAATCAAGAGAAAATTGGATTTCAGTGATGAGGAGATGGAAGAATACTTTCCCAAGGAGTCTACTTCTACAATAACTCAAACATCCATACCCTCTGTGGCACATGAAGAATTCAAGATAGATCCATCCAAGAATTTCCATGGTAAACTTATCATTCCAAAAGATGTGCCAATAGACTGAGATAGTCTACCAATTCTTGAACTCAATCTACCTCATTTCATGAAGCCAAAGAAGACAAAGACCAGAGCAGTCAAGAAAGCGAAGCCCTCAACTCCCAGATCCAAGTCCCTAACCAAAGCTCAAACCAAGGTCAACAAGGGAGATATCATGTACATCTATGACATCAAGGAATTCTCTGATCTAAATCTCTATCTAGATGAACTGGAAGAAGTTAGAGGAATTGATGCTTACAGAAATCTACCTGAAAGGTTAGTATTCAAGTACAAGGGAGGAAAAGAGATACCATGGCCACTTCACAAGATTCTTCAAGAGAGCCAATCAGTACTGATAAAAGTTTATTCATCCTTCAAAAAGAACTTTGGATTCAATGTGACAGCTAGAAGATTAGTTCTAAAGAAGATTGAAGAACTGGGGAGTATTAGAGCCAAAGATGCACTCCCAAAGACTTTAATTATTCCCTACACAGGGAGTAGAGTGCATTAAGGCCCTACTGGCTGACGGAATTCATGGATGATAAGGGAGTTATAAGATTCTTCATATTAGAAGACCAGTTGAGCATCTCTAGCAATGAGACTCTTCTGGAAATGCAAGGAATGCTAGATCTTTGAGAATCTGATGAACTTGAATTCCACAGACAGCTCCAAAATCAGATAGAAGAAAACAACAGGAGGCTTGGGAAGAAATCCAGACAATCAAGGAAATATATCAATTTGCTCAGACTAGAGAAGCACCATGAAAATGATTGTGAGAAAATCTTTGTACACTTTGTCTTGTAAATTTTTCAGTAAATATTGCAGCACTTTTAGTTTTATCTACTACTTTTTAAATCTGTATTTTTAGAGTTTTTTGTTATCATCAAGTTTCTCTTAATTTATGGCTATAATTCTAGTAGACATAAATTGGGGGAGATTGTTGGGAATATGTTGTGAACTTGATGATTACATCTATAAAATACCTTAGTAGATTCAACTTAGTGAAAAATGTAGCACTCGACGGATGATCAAATATAGTCCTGACGGATGACTCAATATAGTCCCGACGGATGATGATTTGACATCCATCGAGTGAGTAGCTTATGTAACAATAAGTCATGTAGCACATTTCTGCAAACACCGTTGTATAGATTCTGTAGTAGCATAAAAGTCATGTTGACTTTAATTAGATATGCAGAATAGGTTGATTAATTGTAAATATAAGATGTCTTATAATTCTGCATAAATGAAATGAAGTCTAGTGTCAAATAGCTACCCGACGGATGATCAACAAAGCTACCGACGAATGATCAACAAGGCAACCCGACGGATGATAATCATGTACCCGACAGATGATCAATTCAAACATCTATTGACAGTGACAACACAGTCACATGCGTCGAGTGTTTGCAAAAGGAATGTGGCAGCCTATTCAGCTGGGTTTTTGAGAACAAAGAAGCATTACCATTTCCATGCTATTATGAAGATATTCAAAGATGCTGGAATAGAGTAGTGAAGCAGCATGGAATTAGACCTGATAGGTTTTGTTTTATTATCTTGTCTTATTAATATGTAATCTTGGTGATATATAAACCAAGAGTAGCAAGTAGAACAACAACAAGACTAAGCAAATACATTTTCAGAGAAATAATTGTAAGTTGTATCCTGTAGTATTTCTCTATAAGTTTAGTTGTTCATTTTTGTAAGCAGCTTTGAGCTTTTCAAGCTTCACAGGGTTCTCTTGATATATATATATATTTATATATATATATATATATCTGGTGGATACATTCAAATCCACCAGAAAGTTTTTAAAGACTTGTGTTTTTATTACTTGTGTTTTGATTTATCTAAATCTTCATTCCGCACTTGGCAAATCAAACACTTATATATTATCAAGTTAGAACCAATTTTTTATTAATCTCAAAAAGTAGCCAGAATTACATTCAACCCCCCTTCTGTAATTCTTGTTGTATTGTTAGGGACTAACATACTGTGGTCTTGGTCTCAGCACCTGGTTACATGTATTACGAGGTGATAATTATAATAGTTTAATAAAAAGATCCCGTTTATCGAAAATATGAGTTTTATTGATTTAACGAAACGAATTTTGTATCGAAAATATTGCACCGGGACCCGCACAGGACAAACCGTACGCCGGATCGAAAAAGTCAAAACATGGAAAATGCTCGAAATATTGCAATTAGGTTAGGAATGAGTTCTCGGAAGAGTTTCGGGTTATAAAAACGTAAAAACGGGTGAAGTCGGCTGGTTCCCGATTATATAAAATAGTTTATAAGTACTTGGAAAAATAATTTATTAAATCTATAAATTTCCTATATAACCATAAATCATCATAAAAATAAATAGGAAGATATGACAATTATATATATTTTATTTTGGACATATAAAAATTAAAATACTCAATTTATATTATTTTTAAACATCCAAACACATATACCACTTAACAATTAATTCACAGAATAAACACTGAATATGCATAATGTTTATTTATTAGCAAAAATAATTACACGATATATCCCAGATATTACATGTTATAAGTTAGGGGAGATCAAAAAGAGATCTAGAAATGTTTATTATGCTAGATTCTTTATGATTATTGCTAACCATAACTATGAGGACCTTGTAATTGAGAACCCAACCAACAAACTGGATTGTTGGGTTCACGAAAGGAGAATAATTTCAGATTTAAACAGAGCTGATCACCACAAAGAGGTGCCCCTTGTTTATTTGCCTTTTATGGAGGGCCCTCAGGTAAGTGGGGTAAATGCTTCCGTCCCTACTCTTTCTACCTCTCAAGTTTCTTTTCCATTGTCTGTGGCTATGGCATCTGTGTCAATGACCCAACAGGTGCCTACCCAAGCCACAAAATCCAAACCTTCAAAATCCAAATCGAAGAAACCACACTCTGGTGTCTCTCAAAAGATGTCAGTTTCAAAATCTACCAAAAACAAAGAGGGGAGTGTGAAGGTGGGTAAGATTGGTGAGGGACAGGGTGAACATAAAAAAAACCCTATGAATAAGGATGGTGAGGTGAGTGTACCAAATCTAGCCACACCACAGTTTCCCAACAAACTGTGGTGCTTCATAAAGAAATTAGCACATCTCTAGTTTTATCCTCTCAAAAGGATGCTAATATTGAAACAAGCTCCCAACCAGGAGCACAGGTCAAAAGGGCTAGGGACACAGACTCACCCCAAACTTATACAAGAAAGAAAAAATCTAGAAAACTTGGGGATGCACAGGGATCACACACAGTGCAAACTGCAGCTAAAGACTCAGTCACTGCACCTTCTCAAACTCAGTTTGATGTGACTCCAATAAATGTGGAGTCACTGCCAAAATCTTTAACAATAGAAGCAGCAAACACACAAAACTCTCCCACCAATTCTCTGGATATGGACATGATTCACACATCACTTCCTGATTCTCCTTCTTTAACTCTGTTGGAGAAGCTAAAATTTAGTGCAAGTGAGCATCATCTTTTAGATGATTTGTTGGCTCACTTGCCAATTCTTTCAGGAACTGTTGAGACTTCTGTGCCTAAATTATCATCAATCTGCACAGAGTCCACAGTAGTTTCCACTCCAAACTCTATCATTTCCTCTATTCCGGTGGATATTATTCATCCGTCGGCTAGTGATTGTATCCTGACGGATGTGCCTAACAGCAGTCATCCGTCGATGATCCTAACTACTACCCCGATGGATGTCTCTCATTCGTCGGTACTCACTACACAAGCTGAATTTTCAACAATTGTTACGGGTGTAGATGAGTTAGTAGTTGTACAATCACTCCTAGGATTGAGGGAAGGGAGTGAACAGAGTGAGAGGCTGAGGTGCTCACAGGAAAAAGGAGAGGAAAAGAGAGAAAATATGCAGGCTATTTCTTCCAGCCTGGAAAAAGTGAGTGAGGGGAGTTCCACCTTAGTAGGTGAAAGTGAGGGTGTGAGGGTGGTGAGCCAAGGGGAGCCCTTGATGCAAGAATATAGAGAAAATGAGAGAAATACAGGTACTAAAATTTGGGAAGAGCCCATTGTAAGTGAGTTAATGGATGTCAATGAGGCTGACAAGAAACAGCTATTTCAGCAAGAATATCAAGCTGTCTTAGACTCTGTTTCTTATGAAGCTGAGGCATTTACTCACCTTGTATCAGCATATCAAGCCTTAGCTGAACAGGACAATGTGGTTGCTGAAAGGATGCTAAAATTTGGTTCATACTACTACTTCAATGTAAAGGGCCAAGGATGCTATAACTGTTATGCCTTCCACAGCTAGTAGTGACTTTGAATTGGCTGAAGAATCATTTAGGGATGATGGTGAGGATGATGAGGATGATAGCATGAGCATAGGGGGAGATGCAGACATTCCTTCATGGATGCTAAGCAAAGACTGTTCATATTAACTTCTCCAATCCACCTTATTCAAGCTTATTCATGACACCCAAACAACAATTCAAGCATCCACAACTTCCAGCACAAAAAGGTTACTTAAAGCACACCTGGAATCTCTACAGCTGCACAAGATTCAGGCTCTCCAACAAAGTCAAAATATGGATGCAATCAAGCAAGAAATTTTTGAAGTCAAACAAGATTTTGTAGCAAGGTTGGATGCTAGACTTCTTGGAACCACTATGACTGAAATAGATCAAAAGCTAAGGAAATAAGCTGATTTGAACAGAAAGGTTGAGGCCATGGACTGTAGACTGTCAAATGTGGAAAATTCAGTGGCCAAGATACTTGCAAATCAGGAAGGTCAAACCAGTTTGCTTCAACAATTGGTGGCTGCATGTTGAGTGGCATTTATGACACTTGTTTATGCTCTAATAAGCATTGAATTGGTGTATTTGTACTCAAGTTATTTGTATTTTAACGTGTTTTCATTTTTTTTTGCATTTCAGGCATTAATTTGTGAATAAGGTGAATTAGCATTATTTTGATGCTAATATGGTGTCTAGGTGGTGTTGGAATAAAAGCTCGTTGAAGCCGGCTCAAAGCTTCAAGAATAAAGAGAAAGAAAATAAGTGTTTTTCGCAGAAGTCCAACGTGCCCGCGTTGAGAAAGATTCTATACTACTTGCGAACGCGTATACTTGTGTTATCATTAGCGCATGTTTAGCGACTAACAAGTTTTTGGCACCGTTGTCGGGGACTATAGTGTTAATTATTAGTTTATGTGCTTTCCATCAGTGGTCGTTAAAGTTCATTGACTCGTACATTGTTACTTAATTATTTCCTTGTCTTGTTTCAGGTGATCTAGAGAGGGTGTATGCATACGCGTTCGCGTACTCGCAAGAGAACACTGGATAAACCCGAGAAAGAAATTGTGGTGGTTCGTAGGGAAGTTTTTTAGGATAAAGAGAAGTTAGAGGAAGAAGAGAAAGTTGAAGAGCCAATTGTAGTAGCTATGGGTGATCAAGTAGAAAATCAGAAGGCTTTGATTGACTATTCTAAGCCTAAGATTAATGACATTCAGTCTAGCATCATCAGACCAGCCATCAGGGCTAACACTTTTGAGATCAAGTCAAGCACGATCCAGATGATACAGAACTCAGTTCAGTTTGGGGGTTCTCCTACTGAAGACCCCAACATGCACATCAGGGATTTCATCGAGATCTGCGACACTTTCAAGTTCAATGATGTGACTGAAGATACTATCAAACTACGTCTCTTCCCATTCTCTCTGAGGGACAAGGCTAAGTGCTAGTTACACTCTCTACCAGCAGGGTCTATCACCACTTGGGAAGATCTTGCTCAAAAGTTTCTCACTAAATTCTTCCCAATGGCAAAGACTGCCGCAATCAGGAATGCTCTTACTCAGTTTGCTCAACAAACTGGAGAATCTCTGTGTGAGGCTTGGGATCGATATAAGGAGATCCTAAGGAAGTTCCCACACCATGGCATGCCTGATTGGATGATTATCAACTGTTTCTACAATGGATTGGCTCCTACTTCTAGATCCATGCTTGATGCAACATCAGGAGGAGCCTTGTGGGCTAAGAGCTACGATGAAGCTTATAAACTTATTGAACTGATGGATGCTAATGAGTACCAGAATCCTTCTCAGAGACTGCCTCAGGGAAAAGTAGCAGAAATTCTGGAGTTGGACGCAGCAACTGCTATCGCTGCCCAACTAAAGGCTTTGACGATGAAGGTGGACACTTTGGCGAATTATGGAGTTAATCTAATCACTAGTATCTGCGAGCTATGTGCTAGAGCCCACGAGACTGATCAGTGCGCAATATCTAGTGAATCAACTCAGTTTGTGAGCAACTTCCAGTGATCGCAACAACCTGTGCCAGCCACCTATCATCCTAACAACCGCATTCATCCAAATTTCAGTTGGAGAAACGCTCAGAATACGGTTCAACAACCTTATCAGCAATATCCAGCTAAGCAGTACACCCCCTGGTTTTCAGCAACCGTAGTATGTACCAAGAAAACATCTCCAGCTGCAACAAGCTAATGAAAAATCCGAATTGGAGGAGTTGAAGCTTATGTGCAAGAGTCAAGCTGTTTCTATCAAGATCTTAGAAAATCAAATTGGGTAAATTGCCAATGCCTTGCTAAATCATCAACCTGGTACATTGCCTAGTGACACTAAAGTGCCAGGAAAGAGAGAAGCTATGGAGCAGGTAAAGGCAATCACTTTGAGGTCTGGGAAGGTTGCGAATCCCGAACAAACTCAAGAGATAACTGAAGAAGTTGGGGCTGAGAGAGAAGTAGTGCAGCAGGATGAAGAAGTGGAACCAAGGAAGACTACTGTTGAGCACACTCCACCTGAGGGTAATATAGGGGAGAAATAAATCTATCCTCCACCACCTTCTCCTAAAAAGCTGTAGAAGAAAAAGCGGGACAAGCAATTTGAGAAGTTTCTGGAGGTGTTCAAAAACTTCATATCAACATACCTTTCACCGAGGCTCTCGAGCAGATGCCTAGTTATGCAAAGTTTATAAACGATATTCTCTCTCGAAAGGTGAAGCTAGATGATTTAGAGACAGTCTCTCTCACGGAGGAATGCAGTGCTGTGCTACAACAAATATTGCCTCCGAAGCTTAAGGATCCAGGAAGCTTCACTATTCCGTGTACTATTGGAAAAGTATCTTTTGACAGATGGTTATGTGACTTGGGAGCTAGCATCAATCTGATGCCTTTGTCAATCTTCAGGAAATTGAACCGACTTATATGACCTTGTAGTTGGCCGACCATTCTATTACATATCCGCGAGGTACTGTGGATGATGTCTTGGTCAAGGTTGATAAACTCATCTTCCCTGCTGATTTTGTAATTCTTGATTTTGAGGAGGATAAGAAGATTCCCATAATCTTGGGATGACCTTTCTTGGCGACTGGCCGAACCTTGATAGATGTGCAGAAAGGTGAGCTCACCACGCGAGTTTTAGATCAGGATGTTACTTTTAATGTGTTCAATGCTATGAAATTTCCTACTGATAATGAAGAGTGCTTAAAAGTGGAATTGGTCGATTCGGTGGTCACGTCAGAACTTGATCAATTGCTGAGTTCTGATGCCTTAGAAAAAGCCTTATTGGAGAATTCAGATAGTGAAGATGACGAAGGTGAAGAACAATTGCAATATTTGAATGCTTCTCCCTAGAAAAGGAAAATTGATATGCCTTTTGAATCTCTTGGAATGGATGAATTGGATAAAGCTCCTAAACGCCTCAAGCCTTCTATTGAGGAAGCTCCCACTCTCGAGCTTAAGCCTTTACCTGAACATTTGAGGTATGCGTTTTTAGGTGATGCATCTACTCTGCCTATTATTATTGCATCTGACCTTTTAGGTAGTGATGAGGAAAAGCTTTTGAGGATTCTGAGAGAGTTCAAGTCGATAATCGGACGGACTATAGCAGATATCAAGGGAATCAACCCTTCTTACTATATACATAATATTCTGCTAGAAGAAGGTAGCAAACCTACGGTCGAGCAGCAAAGAAGACTTAATCCTCTCATGAAGGAAGTAGTAAAGAAGGAAATTCTTAAGTGGCTAGATGCAGGGATCATTTACCCTATCTCTGACAGTTTATAGGTAAGCTCGGTTCAATGTGTGCCAAAGAAAGGTGGAATTACTGTGGTAGCATATGAGAAGAATGAGCTTATTCCTACAAGGACAGTTATGGGGTGGAGAGTTTGCATGGACTACAGGAAGCTAAACAAAGCCACTAGGAAGGATCACTTCCCTTTGCCCTTCATTGATCAGATGCTTGACATGTTGGCCGGTCATGAGTACTATTGTCTATTCGATGGCTATTCGGGTTACAATCAGATTTGTATCGCTCCAGAGGATCAGGAGAAAACTACCTTCACTTGTCCATTTGGTACTTTTACCTTCAGACGAGTTTCTTTCGGTCTGTGTGGTGCGCCAGCCATATTTCAGAGATGTATGATGGCCATCTTTTCTGACATGATTGGCCAGAATGTGGAGGTGTTCATGGACGACTTTTCAGTCTTTGGCGATTCTTTTGATGAATGTTTGCAAAATCTTGGACATGTTCTCAAGAGGTGTGTTGAGACCAATTTGGTTCTCAATTAGGAAAAATATCACTTTATGGTGCGGCAGGGCATCATTCTTGGGCATAAGGTTTCTAGTAAGGGTCTTGAGGTGGATAAGGCCAAGGTGGGGGTTATTAAGAATCTTCCTCCACCCATTTTGGTTAAAGGAATTCGCAGTTTTCTTCATCATGCAGGTTTCTACACGCGTTTCATCAAAGATTTCTCGAAAATTTCAAAGCCTTTGTGCAGTTTGTTAGAGAAAGATATTCCTTTCAAGTTTGATGACGATTCCCTTGCAGCTTTTGATTAATTGAAGAAGAGTCTAATTACGACACCTGTCATAACTACACCTGATTGGAATGAGCCTTTTGAGATGATGTGCGATGCAAGCGACTATGCAGTTGGATCAGTTCTTGGGCAGAGGAAGAACAACATATTTCATGTGGTCTACTATGCTAGTAAGACTCTAAATGGTGCTCAACTGAATTACAGTACTACGGAGAAAGAACTTTTGGCTATTGTCTATGGTTTTGAGAAATTTCGATCTTATATACTTGGGACTAAGGTGATAGTTTTCACTGATCACGCTACAATTTGATATCTCGTCTAAGAAGGACTTGAAGCCTAGATTGATTCGATGGGTTCTTTTGCTCCAATAATTTGAACTAGAGATCAAGGACATGAAAGGAACTGAAAATTAAGTTGCTGATCATCTCTCACGTATAGAGAATCCTAATGCTACTTTATTGGATAGGACATTGATAAATGAGTCTTTCCCCGACGAGCAGCTGTTTGGAGTGCAAGAAGAAGAACCGTGGTTTGCAGATATTGTAAACTACCTTGTGAGTAATATCATGCCTCCCGACTTATCTTATGCTCAAAAGAAGAAGTTTCTTCATGAAGTGAAGTGGTATATGTGGGACGAGCCGGTTCTTTTTCGCCAAGGAGCTGACCAAATCATCAGGAGATATATTCCTTACAACAAAACAGGGGGGATCTTGCGAGATTGCCACTCAATGGCTTATCGAGGACATTATGGTGGAGAAAAGACAACAGTTCGTGTTCTTCAAGCAGGTTTCTTTTGTTCGACATTATTTAAAGATGCTCATCAATTTGTTTTGAAATGTGATCGATGTCAACGTGTGGGTAATATGTCTAAGAGAGATGAGATGCCTCTTAATGTGCTTCTCGAGGTTGAGGTTGTAATAACCCCAAAAATTTTGAACTTTTGTAACCCTTATGAATAGTGTTTTTGCTGATTATGCTGAATAAGAAAATTTTTCATGTCACATTATGTAGGGTTTCTTTTATTGATATTCTGAGATCTTATTAGCACTCTATATGGTATATAAATGTATGTAAAGATCGTCAGAATCCAAATTCGAACACTTTGATTTTTCCCGAAAATCCACCAGATACCGAAAGAATTGAGTATAAGGTAACAGGATAAAAAGGATTTAAATTCAAGGATTATAAGAGAGGATCATAAAAGGAATATAATGTATTGAGAAAGGTTAAGGAAACCCATGTAATAAGATCCCGGGTATAATCCCTCAAACGATAAACGAGAACGAAAGTTAAGCGAACCGTATAACAGATCAGCGGTCATTAGCCAAGTAATTAGGAGTTAATCAAAGAGGTTAATGATGATGATGTCATCACACCAACAAGAAGAGGACAAGTGTGGGAAGGTGACATAGGAAAATGACATAAGCATGACCAAAGGGAAGGAAGTGTTGGTTGATTATAAACCACACAAAATTTACCATGGTTAAAAGGTAATTAATCAAAACAAAAGCAAAACAACCAACAAAACAAATCACAAATCACAAAAACACATTTTCTCCACCTTTCCAAGCAAGAAGCTCTCGGCTTCTTCACTTTTTCAAAGACAAGAAAATCAAAATCCAAGTTCCAAGCTTTGTTAATTAGTGAGGTAATTGTCTAATGTTCCTTGTACATAGATATAGATATCCTATAAGTCTAAGCTTTAAATTCCTTCACAATCTCTTCCTAAAATTCATGGAAGAAGAGAGTGAATAGTGTTTTTCAAGAACTTGAAATTTTGATCTTGTGTTTTTGTTTAGATAAAGCTTTAGTAAGGATTTTCCAAGGTTGTTTCAAGCTCATTAGTTACTCCTACTCACAAGGAAGGTATAATCTCTTAACCTAGCATTGTTATTGAATATTAAGGGCTTGTTATGAGTAGTATAGTTCATGAGAAGCATGGTTATTAAATGTTTAAATATTGCTTGGTTTTGTGATGTTTTTGGAGTTGTAAATCTTGATTATTAGTTAATGAACTTAAGTAAGCTTTTAGTTCATGATTGAGAAGTAGTATGAATTGGAAAACTTGAGGTATTGGGGATGTTGTAGTATTGTATGGATGGAGTTTGGTTGTAGTAATGATTGTGGATTGATTTGGAGTAGTATAAAATTTGGTAATCGCGTAAACATAGCCGTCATAATGCCCGATTTACTTTAGACTTTTTTTGTTCTTAACATCAGGACCCGAGAACTCACTGTTAGGTTTTGACCATTGCCATTATTAGATAATTCATGTTACGAGCTTCATTTTGATATGTGGTTCGCTTGAATCCGATATACAGTTTAGGAGAAACGACCGTTTTAAGTAACGGTGTTTCGCGACCGAACCTTTAACCCTCGCCTTACTTTGAAACATTGGTTAAGGACCTTAAATGACTAATTGGATTATGAAACAATTATGTAAAGTGGATTAGGCAGTTGGTAAAGTACTCGCGAAAGAATCTCCTTAAAACTCTTAATGGTTAATTTTTTAAAAATGGTGGAGCCGAGGGTACTCGAGCGACTTAAGTGAATCGTTAAGCGCAAAAACGAATGTTAGGGTCTAATTGGTTAAAGTATAGATTCTTAAGCGACTTTGGTTTAATTCCAACTTATATGATGTTTATAGGTTACCAGACTCATCCCAGGACTTTTACCACCCCCAGTCGCTCAGGCAAGTTTTCTACCCGTTATACTGTTGTTGTGATGTATATATGTATATGCATTATCTTGTGATAAGTGCATGGTTATTATTAGCAAAATCTTGCGATATATTGGAGCATGCTGATATGGTATATATGCATGCCTGTTTCGTAATCTTGATATCTAATTGTTGATTCAAATGCTTATAAGTTGCATAATACCTATGCTATAGATAAGCAGTATTCAAATAAGGTTTATTCGATAATACCTATATAGTTTTCAAAACTATTAATCGAATAAAGTTTATTCGATAACTTTATTTTTATTAATGAATATTACTTTGAATATTCATTCGAGGACTTATGACTTCGTTTATTTTATTTAATGAATATTACTTTGAATATTCATTCGAGGACTTATCACTCCGTTTATTTTATTTAATGAATAGTACTTTGAATATTCATTCGAGGACTTATGACTCCGTTTATTTTATTTAATGAATATTACTTTGAATATTCATTCGAGGACTTATGACTCCGTCTATTTTATTTAATGAATATTATTTTGAATATTCATTCGAGGACTTATGACTCCGTTTATTTTATTTAATGAATATTATTTTGAATATTCATTCGAGGACTTATGACTCCGCTTATTTACTTAATAATATTCTTTAATTTATTAAAGAATAATATTTCGATAATCAAACTTATTTTCGAGTATTCAAATAAAGATCATACTCTCGTATAAGTATATCTTTAGTTATTAATATTCATTTCAAGTATGAGTTTTAAAACTTCTACTTCAATTATTTTTATAAAGATTATTCTTTATAGGAATATTATTTAAATAATAATATTCAGATTTTTCTAATATATTGGGACTGATTTATTTTATTAAATCAGCATTACTCCAAACATTCTTAAAAATGTTTTCGAGTCTTCAAAATAATTTTTAAAAGTTAGGGCGGATCCCAAAACTCATTTTTATATTTAAGACCCTCCTTTCGAAGGGGATTTAAATACTCGCTCAAAACCTGAGGGATCCGGCTTTGTGGTGTATTTTACATTCGCAACGAGGTTGATGTTTTGAGAAAACAGTTTGATTACTTGCCCAATGTTCGGGAAGTAAGCCCATCTAATTGAGTCGACATAAGCGACAGGCCGGGGTACGGTCTATCAAATTGTAAGTGGCTGGGTGGCAGTCCATCAACGCGTAAGAGGCCGGGTGGCGGTCCAGCACAAGGTCCTAATGAGGCCAGGGTGATGACCGGTGGGGGATTCATCCACTACTAGTAGAAAAGGTTACTTATTGGTATCTTTGCTTGATCAACAAGATATCAGGTTTATGCCAAAATTCTTTTCTTTCCAAAATTCATTGGATATTGCAACTCTGTTCATACTTTACATGACAGAGGTTTTCAGGAAATGTATGAGAGATATATATGGATATATATATATCGGGACTTAATGAAGTATCTCGTAACATCATTTCAGTCAATAATATTTCAAAGATCGAATCTATGCAAGTCTTATCTTGTAGTCTCATCTATGTGATGAACTTTTGAAACTGGTTATAACTTGAACGGTGGTAGTTCAAGTAGTATTTGGAAAAGATATAAGTATATTGGGGTATCTTGTAACTTCATCTTTTCAACTTATATCTGGTTAATGATTATCTTATGCATGACAAAGATTTTCAGAAAAACGTTGAGACAAGGTTAGATATATAAGATCACCTTGCAACGATATTTTTATACAGTTATAAACTGCATACATGGAAGAGGATTTCAAAGATTTTGAAAAGTATATAAGTATATATACTGAATATTTTGCGACTTCGTCGCGTTAAGATATCAGACTTGGTTCATTTCTTCTTGACCAAGACTTTCGTAAGTACTATGAGAATGCTCATATATTGTTATTTATTATACATATTATTTCGGTGGGCTTGTTGCTCACCTTTGCTTTCTTCTTTCATCACACAATAACAGATAGACATGATGAACAGGACCAAGCTCCCAATTCGCGAGTGGATAGGAAACGTTCTGTAGTTTCCTATAGGCGTTGACGCCGTTGTAGCTGAGGTAGGATCTACCAATAGGCTAGGCTTTCAACTTTTGATGTACCAGACTTATGTATATTTATGAATTGTAATAATGGCAAGGAATATGTAAATGATTCAGAAACCCTTTTTAAGGTGAAATGGTTTATAATTGTGGAATAAAATGACTTGTGTTATTTTGGTATTCATCTCTGAGACTCTAACTTGTGGTGTGTGTGTATATTGTGGGGTCACAGTACGCAGTAGTTGGTTGACTGTTAAGATTAAGTATTGATAAGGAAAATGGAACTCGTGACAACTCTAATCCCCGACCCCAGATTTGGGGGTGTTACAGAAATGGTATCAGAGCTAAGCGTTATAAACCTCAGAGATGATATGACGTTAAAATAGTAAGTTCACTAAGATAATAAGAACTCTTGCCAAGTTCATCGTTGGACTACCTAACGTAGTACTAATAGTTAAAACCCATATGGGAACCTTTATAAATATCATGATAGTAACATATTTCGTGATCATATAGGGAAGCGGGATACCGAACCCTGAGGTTCAGGAGCATCAGCATGAGGATGTTTTATTACATGTTGGAGATCAAATTGTGAATCCGATAGAGTACCCTAACGAGGGACCAGATGAGATTCATATTGGGAATATTGCAGTTGAGGATGTTATCCCAGAAGGGATTGCTGCTGAGGAGGATCTCGTGGAGGATCCTGACAAGAATGAATAAAGGACCACAGGGAAATTGATAACCATGGTTTGGGAAACTACCAGAGGTAGGATTGGTCGGTCACTACCGGAGGTTCGTTCAAGTTCGTAAAGATAGTAGCCCCTTTAACGCGACTTACTCATAATACTGAGTAGTTTGAATGGATAGAGAAATGCGAGAACAGCTTTCAAGAACTGAAGCAAAGGTTGGTGACGGCTCCTATGTTGGCGTTTCCGGATGGAAAAGGAGATTTTGTGAATTGTAGTGACGCTTCACATAAGGAATTAGGGTGCTTCTTATACAGCACAACAAGGTAATCGCGTACGCGTCAAGATAATTAAGGGAATGTAAAATTCGATATCCCCACCCATGAGCTTGGGCTCGTGGCAATAGTTTTGCCCTAAAGATTGGAGGCACTACTTGTATGGAGAGAAGTGCGAGATTTACACAAGCCATAAGCGCTCTAGTGCATTTTCACACAGAAAGAGCTCGACATGCGCCCAAGGAGGTGGTTAGAGCTAATCAATGATTACGATTATGAGATTCTTTATCATCCAGGGAAAGCCAAAATGGTGGCTAATGCCCTTAGTATAAATGAGAGACTCAAAATGAAAATGTCTTTGGGAGAGTTGATAAGAGATTTTGAGAAAATGGAAATAGAAGTGAAGGTAACCGGAGCCGGTACCAAAACACTGTTTCAGATTGCAATACAGCCCGAATTATCGAAAAAGATCATATTGTGCCAAGAAAAAGTGATGAATGAAGGCATAGAGTCAATGACTGGAGAAGAGATTAATACCAAGAAAGATGATAAGGGAATAATGAGGTATTCCTACAAAATTTGGGTTCCAAACGTTTAAGAACTTAAGGACTGGATCTTAGATGAAATCCATACCTCGACGAATAAGATTTAGGGCAAACCCCGAATGTGATAGTCAGGGAGGTTTCCATTAAGAAAGAAGGAGCCCATAACATAATGAAGTGGAAAATAAGGATTTTAACATATAAGATAACCCCAAGTATGGGAGAAGGATGAAACATTTCATACTAAGGAAACAGAAAGTCGGGTAAGGAAAGGAGACCCGAGACGGTACTCCTATACAGCAATTCATGGACCTGTCTAAAGAGAACTTAGACTATTATCCCCAACCACCACCCTGAGGAGAAAGTGTGGTGGGAAATTCTTTCAGGACCTTTAAGTCGCTAAGCTCTCAGAGTTCCAAGGAACAAGCGAACCCAGTAGAGGCGAGAGCCTGGCTAAAGGAAATATAGGAATCATTTGAGATTCTAAATGATGGACGAATCACAAAAGACTGTTTTTGTCACTTACCCTCCTAAGAGAGAGGCCACCCGCTGGTGAAAGACCAAGAAAGGCACGGAGCCAGAAGTTAGAATAAACTGATTAAAGTTCAGTCAATTGTTTTCGGGAAAGTAATTCCCAAGGTTATGGAGATAGTGTAAAAGCTTTAGAGCCGAAACAAAGGAGGACGAGTATGATAAATTATGAATCTAAAATTGTAAAAGTTGTCAAGATTCATTCTGATGACAAGAATCCCAGAACAACGTGATGTTTGAAGTCAATGATTAGTGGGTTCATGAAATGATTGTAATAGAAAAGAAAATAAAAAGAAACTGAAGTGGAAAGGAAAATAAAGACAATAAAGTTTGAGGAATGATAAGAGAGTTGGGTATGAGGAAACCCTAAAGACTCGTAGCAATAGAAATAGAAAAGTATGTATTCGTCAGGATGAGGGTGATTCACCGTAAGTAAGATTGATGGTTGAAGGCATAAGAGATATATATATATTGTACCCCCTTTAAGTTGAGAGTATTCGAGGAAACCTTGAGATAGTTCGAAGGATAAATAATTAGACGCGGATAGACGGAAGAGATAAGAAAGTAAGAAATTAGGAAATTGGATGAAGGAAGTAACCTTCAAAAATGGAAAGTGTATGTAACACCTGTGACTTGATACCCAAAAGGGAGACACCAAGTACAAAAGATATCCCAACATTGAGATGACTATTGATATAAACAACAAAAGTAAATAAGGATTTATTAAGAAGAAGTTCACGTTGAACACGACCAATATCTTCCAAAACATCCATGTGATCATTACCAAATTAGGAAAGAAAAGTAGATAACCATTATTATCTTTTTGAGGCCATATTGATTGACCTCATTTTGAATACAGATGTTATTGTGAAATTAGGCATATACTATCGAGATGGGAATGATTGAGTAAGACACCCTTATCAGGCATACATGACTTGATTTATCTATGAAAGGATGCAAGTACCTTTTTAAAAAAGGTGGAATTAAGGATGGAACCTCGATAACTTGAGATGAATCATAGATGAATGCATAAAGGTTGGCATTTCACACTTAATAGGGACATTATGAGTTGGGTAGTATGGAACGAAGGACTAAGGTAACAACAACCTTTAAAGATCAGTAGAGAAATTTTTCAGAAGTACTTAAACAATGGTTCTAGTATTAGTAAATGGTATCTTGATATACCATGTACCTAGAGAGTACATGATGAAGGATTTAAGGATAACCTTAGAGGTTTTACAAGGGAAAATGTAATATTTAAAGTTCTCAAGAATAGAAATTTGGATAAAGAAAATATGACGTAATAATAATAAGGCCAAGTGGGGCACATGTTAAACCATGAGAAAGTATAGAGAGAACCCAATGAAGGTCAAGATTGGTGAAAACAAGAAGGACCCAAGATAAGAGACGTCCTAAGTATGATCAAGAGTCGGTCGTGATAATGTTAACCTCTAAAGACCGAGGCAATAACTTTTGGAAAAATGGTGATATATTTTTTTTTCTCTCACCAATGCTTAAGGAAGAGCATTTTCACACAAGCACTGATTTGAAATGAGGTAGAAAATTTAATTGGAGGGGGTTAAAATGATATTGATTGTAAGGAAATTTTACTATCAGGAAAGGCCAAAGAGGTGGCCGACACTTTAAGTGTAAGAGGACAATTATAGGCGCTCGTGCCAGAGGAATACAGTGATAATGGTTAAAGCCATGAAGATTGTATTACGGTTTGAAAGATTGACATTCCTTCTGATGATTGTGCGATACTCAACCGTGATAGTAGTTTGGTAAAGATTTAATTTATGTAATCGCCATGAGCGGGCTATCTATCTTATAAGGTCATATCTTGAGATAAGCCAGGACCATGTTACGAAAGGACTAAATGAACCTTTGAGCTTCATGAAGACATATGGTTAATAATGGTATTAACCTGCTATCGTTGCTTTTATTGAAACTCTTCTGCAATTTTATCTGCTTCATATCATATGCACGCCAAGTTCAGGGGTGTTCTTCATGAATCATGGAATGGTGATTATGTTGCCTCCTTAGAAGAATTTGATACGACATGTATGGACTCCGTATGGTTAGCTATTAAGATTTCATAGAAAATAAATACTACAGTAGGTTAGTGGTGGACCATAGTAATACAACAAAGATTCTGCAAGTAATGAGCCGATTACTTGCAACCGTGAGAGTTGTATTGGAATGGATGTTGAGATTGAGTACCACTAATCGGGTCGTGGTGGTGAATAAGTTATCATTGATAGACTAATTAAGTAGATTATCTACCTATTGAATACTTATTCCTTCTTATCAATAGAGAGTCGTATTACTATACGAGGAAGGTTGCGGTGTAAACATAGGATTCTAGTAATGATGATGTCTAGAATGAGACCCCAGATTCGATTTTCGATGATGAGGGAGTTTCAAAGGTGATTGAGTATAAGCTCGAGGAAGAGCATGGGTCCATAGAATAATGGACGGAATAGCAAAAATATTTAAGCATGTGAAATGCGATGCGATAATACTTGATGTTGATATATATACACATATGTTTTGTTCTCCCATGACAAACCTCTATAGTTCAGAGGTAGATTCCAAGCCAGATATTTTTGGCAGTATTTTTTTTTCATATATAATTCTCTTCAATTCGTTCTTTTCTCTCCTTTTCATTTTGAATAAGCTGAGAAGAACAACCCTTCCAGAAGGGGAGGTATTGTCGAATGACTATCTATATGTGTGATAGAAGCCTAGTAGGATACCACATGTTGTTTAATTGCTTGTCAAGTACTAAAGGCTGGCCACCTTCTGTACTAACTATGCAATAGAACAAGTGTTCATGATCATAATGATCTCTCAATAAAATCTTTCACTTCTATACGATAGATCAAGCTTTCGAAGATGGAAGCAGCAAAAGGAAGTAGTATCAGTGCGGTGGTATTCTGAATCTAACGCGTTCGTGATACTAAGGTTGATGTGGTTATTAAAAGGTTATAGAACGCTAACGAGTAAAAGTATAACCAGTATAATATTATGAACGGGAAAAAAATGGGTATTGAGAAGCAAAAGCTATAATGCTAGAAGCTATGATGAGGGTCTGTGCAATAGACTTGAAAGAATTTGGAATGATCATTTAACGCGGATTGAGTTTTCTTACGATAATAGATCGTATGTCAGTATCGAGATATCGCCTTATGAGATCCTTGAGGGAAGACAA
Organism: Apium graveolens; assembly: GCF_009905375.1. Lineage (NCBI taxonomy): Eukaryota > Viridiplantae > Streptophyta > Magnoliopsida > Apiales > Apiaceae > Apium > Apium graveolens. The sequence continues at coordinate 151,202,907 of NC_133649.1, read as the reverse complement.
TATCGATCTCCCTTATGTTAGGATGAAGTTGTAGAGCGCAAGATGCTCGGACCCGCAGTAGTCCAAAGGACCAAGGATATAATAGATCTAATCAGAGGACGGATGGTAGTAGCCCAAGATGGACATAAGAAGTATGTTGATTTGATACGAAAGGACAAAGAATAGGAAGTAGGGGACCTAGTGCTGTTATAGGTATTCCCTTGGAAGGGATTAATGAGGTTCAGAAAGAAAGGGAAACTAAGCCCAAGATATATTGGACCTTTTGAGATACTAAGACGGATTGGGAAGTTGGCTTATGAGCTAGCCTTACCCCCGAACCTACAATAAGTTCATAATGTGTTCCATGTGTCAATGCTAAGGAAGTATCATCGGGATGCCAGACACATAGTGGAGTACGAGCAGGTGGATATGCAACCAGATCTGACTTACGTGGAGAAACCAGTAAAGATTATGGATAAGAAGGAGCAGGTGCTTCGGAACAAAGTGATCAAGCTAGTCAGAGTGCTATGGCAGAATCATAATGTGGAAGAATCAACTTGGGAACTAGAGAGCGCAATGCTAGAAAAGTACCCCCATTTGTTTTCTATTTGATTCCGGGACGGAATCCTTTTAAGGAGGGGAGACTGTAATAACCCCAAAATTTTTGAACTTTTGTAACCCTTATGAATAGTGTTTTTGCTGATTATGCTGAATAAGAAAACTTTTCATGTCACGCTATGTAGGGGTTCTTTCATTGATATTCTGAGATCTTATTAGCACTCTATATGGTATATAAGTGTATGTAAAGATCGTCAGAATCCAAATTCGAACACTTTGATTTTTCCCGAAAATCCACCAGATACCGAAAGAATTGAGTATAAGGTAACATGATAAAAAGGATTTAAATTTAAGGATTATAAGAGAGGATCATAAAAGGAATATAATGTATTGAGAAAGGTTAAGGAAACCCAAGTAATAAGATCCCGGTATGATCCCTCAAATGATAAACGAGAACGAAAGTTAAGCGAACCGTATAAAAGATCAGCGGTCATTAGCCAAGTAATTAGGAGTTAATCAAAGAGGTTAATGATGATGATGTCATCACACCAACAAGAAGAGGACAAGTGTGGGAATGTGACATAGGAAAATGACATAAGCATGACCAAAGGGAAGGAAGTGTTGGTTGATTATAAACCACACAAAATTTACCATGGTTAAAAGGTAATTAATCAAAATAAAAGCAAAACAACCAACAAAACAAATCACAAATCACAAAAACACATTTTCTCCACCTTTCCAAGCAAGAAGCTCTCGGCTTCTTCACTTTTTCAAAGACAAGAAAATCAAAATCCAAGTTCCAAGCTTTGTTAATTAGTGAGGTAATTATCTAAGGTTCCTTGTACATAGATATAGATATCCTATAAGTCTAAGCTTCAAATTCCTTCACAATCTCTTCCTAAAATTCATGGAAGAAGAGAGTGAATTGTGTTTTTCAAGAACTTGAAATTTTGATCTTGTGTTTTTGTTTAGATAAAGCTTTATTAAGGATTTTCCAAGGTTGTTTCAAGCTCATTAGTTACTCCTACTCACAAGGAAGGTATAATCTCTTAACCTAGCATTGTTATTGAATATTAAGGGCTTGTTATGAGTAGTATAGTTCATGAGAAGCATGGTTATTGAATGTTTAGAGATTGGTTGGTTTTGTGATGTTTTTGGAGTTGTAAATCTTGATTATTAGTTAATGAACTTAAGTAAGCTTTTAGTTCATGATTGAGAAGTAGTATAAATTGGAGAACTTGAGGTGTTGGGGCTGTTTTAGTATTGTATGGGTGGAGTTTGGTTGTAGTAATGATTGTGGATTGATTTGGAGTAGTATAAAATTTGGTAATCGCGTAAACATAGCCGTCGTAATGCCCGATTTACTTTAGACTGTTTTTGTTCTTAACATCAGGACCCGAGAACTCACTATTAGATTTTGACCATTGCAATGGTTAGATAGTTCATGTTACGAGCTTCATTTTGATATATGGTTCGCTTGAATCCGATGTACGGTTTAGGAGAAACGGCCGTTTTAAGTAACGGCGTTTCGCGACCGAATCTTTACCCCTCGCCTTACTTTGAAACATTGGTTAAGGACCTTAAATGATTAATTGGATTATGAAACAATTATTTAAAGTGGATTAGGCAGTTGGTAAGGTACTCGCGAAAGAATCGCCTTAAAACTCTTAATGGTTAATTTATTAAAAAGGGTGGAGCCGAGGGTACTCGTGCGACTTAAGTGAATCGTTAAGCGCAAAAGCGAACGTTAGGGTCTAATTGGTTAAAGTATAGATTCTTAAGCGACTTTGGTTTAATTCCAACTTATATGATGTTTATAGGTTACCAGACTCATCCCAGGACTTTTACCACCCCCAATTGCTCAGGCAAGTTTTCTACCCGTTATACTGTTGTTGTGATGTATATATGTATATGCATTATCTTGTGATAAGTGCATGATTATTATTAGCAAAATCTTGCGATATATTGGAGCATGCTGATATGGTATATATGCATGTCTGTTTCGTAATCTTGATATCTAATTGTTGATTCAAATGCTTATAAGTTGCATAATACCTATGCTAGAGATAAGCAGTATTCAAATAAGGTTTATTCGATAATACCTATATAGTTTTCAAAACTATTAATCGAATAAAGTTTATTCGATAACTTTATTTTTATTAATGAATATTACTTTGAATATTCATTCGAGGACTTATGACTCCGTTTATTTTATTTAATGAATATTACTTTGAATATTCATTCGAGAACTTATGACTCCGTTTATTTTATTTAATGAATAGTACTTTGAATATTCATTCGAGGACTTATGACTCCGTTTATTTTATTTAATGAATATTACTTTGAATATTCATTCGAGGACTTATGACTCCGTTTATTTTATTTAATGAATATTATTTTGAATATTCATTCGAGGACTTATGACTCCGCTTATTTACTTAATAATATTCTTTATTTTATTAAAGAATAATGTTTCGATAATCAAACTTATTTTCGATTATTCATATAAAGATCATACTTTCGTATAAGTATATCTTTGGTTATTAATATTCATTTCAAGTATGAGTTTTAAAACTTCTACTTCAATTATTTTTATAAAGATTATTCTTTATGGGAATATTATTTAAATAATAATATTCAGATATTTTCTAATATATTGGGACTGATTTATTTTATTAAATCAGCATTACTCCAAACATTCTTAAAAATGTTTTCGAGTCTTCAAAATGATTTTTAAAAGTTAGGGCGGATCCCAAAACTCATTTTTATATTTAAGATCCTCCTTTCGAAGGGGATTTAAATACTCGCTCAAAACCTGAGGGATCCGGCTCTGTGGTGTATTTTAAATTTGCAACGAGGTTGATGTTTTGAGAAAACAGTTTGATTACTTGCCCAATGTTCGGGAAGTAAGCCCATCTAATTGAGTCGGCATAAGCGACAGGCCGAGGTATGGTCTATCAAAGTGTAAGTGGGTGGGTGGCAGTCCATCAACGTGTAAGAGGCCGGGTGGCGGTCCAGCACAACGTCCTAATGAGGCCAGGGTGATGACCGGTGGGGGATTCATCCATCTACTAGTAGAAAAGGTTACTTATTGGTATCTTTGCCTGATCAGCAAGATATCAGGTTTATGCCAAAATTCTTTTCTTTCCAAAATTCATTGGATATTGCAACTTTGTTCATACTTTACATGACAGAGGTTTTCAGGAAATGTATGAGAGATATATATGGATATATATATCGGGACTTAATGAAGTATCTCGTAACTTCATTTCATTCAATAATATTTTAAAGATCGAATCTATGCAAGTCTTATCTTGTAGTCTCATCTATGTGATGAACTTTTGAAACTGGTTATATCTTGAACGGTGGTAGTTCAAGTAGTATTTGGAAAAGATATAAGTATATTGGGGTATCTTGTAATTTCATCTTTTCAACTTATATCTGGTTAATGATTATCTTATGCATGACAAAGATTTTCAGAAAAATGTTGAGACAAGGTTAGATATATAAGATCACCTTGCAACGATATTTTTATACAGTTATAAACTGGAACTCTGTGTATATTATACATGGCAGAGGATTTCAAAGATTTTGAAAAGTATATAAGTATATATACTGAATATTTTGTGACTTCGTCGCGTTAAGATATCAAACTTGGTTCATTTCTTCTTGACCAAGACTTTCGTAAGTACTATGAGAATGCTCATATATTGTTAATTATTATACATATTATTTCGGTGGGCTTGTTGCTCACCCTTGCTTTCTTCTTTCATCACACAATAACAGATAGACATGATGAACAGGACCAAGATCCCAATTCACAAGCGGATAGGAAACGTTCCGCAGTTTCCTGTAGGCGTTGATGCCGTTGTAGCTGAGGTAGGATCTACCAATAGGCTAGGCTTTCAACTTTTGATGTACCAGACTTATGTATATTTATGAATTGTAATAATGGAAAGGAATATGTAAATTATTCAGAAACCCTTTTTAAGGTGAAATGGTTTATAATTGTGGAATAAAATGACTTGTGTTATTTTGGTATTCATCTCTGAGGCTATAACTTGTGGTGTATGTGTGTATATTGTGGGGTCATAGTATGCAGTAGTTGGTTGACTGTTAAGATTAAGTATTGATAAGGGAAATCGAACTCGTGACAACCCGAATCCCCGACCCCGGATTTTGGGGTGTTATAGAGGTCTTCGATGTTTGGGGAATTGACTTCATGGGGCCATTTGTCTCATCTTATAATAATTAGTATATCTTATTGGCGGTTGATTACGTGTCAAAATGGGTTGAAGTTAAGGCATTGTCAACGAATGATGCAAAAGTGGTGCTTAATTTTCTTCACAAGCAGATATTCACAAGGTTTGGAACTCCAAGAGTCATAATCAGTGATGAGGGGTCGCATTTTTGCAATCGTAAGTTCACTGCTATGATGAAAAGGTATAATGTGAATCATCGCATTGCTACAGCTTATCATCCTCATACAAATGGTCAAGCTGAGGTATCTAACAGAGAGATGAAGCGCATTTTGGAGAAAGTGGTTTATCCATCAAGGAAGGATTGGTCTTTGAAGTTTGATGAAGTTGTTTGGGCGTATTGAACAGCATATAAGACTCCATTGGGAATATCTTCGTTTCAGTTGGTTTACGGTAAAGGTGTCATTTTCCTGTGGAGCTTGAGCATAAAGCATATTGGGCTTTGAAGACGTTAAATCTGGAGTTGGATGCGGCTGGAAAGAAGGGGATGCTTCAATTGAATGAACTTGACGAGTTTTGACTTCAAGCTTATGAGAACAATAAAATGTATAAGAAGAAAGTCAAAAGGTGACACGATAGGGGTCTAGTGCTCAAGTCATTTGTGCCGGGGCAACAAGTTCTTTTATTCAACTCTCGTCTACGTATTTTTCCTGGAAAGTTGAAGTCAAGATGTTCATGGCCGTTTATTGTCAAAACTTTGTTTCCACATGGAGCGGTGGAAATTTTTGAGAATGATCCAGGCCAAACATTCAAGGTAAATGGTCAATGGTTGAAGTATTATTACGGTGACATGGCAACCCATGAGGTGTTTAGTGCCGTTTTATTATCCATTTGATCTCAAGATTTTACGTCAAGCTAGCGACATAAAAGAAGTGCTTCTTGGGAGGCAACCCAAGTATGTTGTACATTAGTAGGTATAGGAAGCAAGAAGAAAAGAGAAAAACACAAAACAAATCAGAAAAAGGAAAAAATTCAGGGCCAAGTACAGAAGTTGGGTGCGCCCGCGCTGGCCAAGCGCGCGGCCGTGCCGTTTTTCCTGTAACCAAGCGCGCCCGCGTTGATCCAGCGTGCGGCCGCGCCGGTTTTCCAGAGAGTGAGCGCGCCCGCGCAGTCCTAGCGCGCGGCCGCGCTGATAAAAAGGCAGTTTTAAGAGAAAATCGGGATTTTTAACCAAAAATCAATTCCAACACGGATTTTACTCTTCCACATCCCATAATTCCCTCTCCTAATCAATTCAATTATTCCCACGATTCCCATAATCAATTCCCACTTCTATTCCTTATAGAATTCATACCCCTCCACCTATAAATACATATCACTTGCATAGAACTTCTCCACCAATTCACAAACTCTCAAACACAAATTCTCTCTAAACACTTAAGCTTTTATTCTCTCTCTTTCAATCCTGAAGGCACGCAAGAGACAAAGAACACAAGTTGGATGCAGCGCCACCGATTCGTCAACTGCGAGTGGTGTGAGGCCAAGGTTTTCTACTCCCGAGGCTGAGGAGGAGTACACGAGGCTTCTCTCGAAGCCCACTGCTAAGGAGCGAGGTTTTCTGCCATCAGGGTACGGTGGTACATTTTTGGAGATGATTTTTGAGATGGGCTGGGTTCCTTTTTATGAGGCTCCCACTGCTATGTCCATAAGTGTTGTGCGGGAGTTCTATGCCAATGCTAAGGCGGAGAAGAATGGTTTCACGGTGGTGAGGGGAGGACTGTTGAGTATAGT